>NW_026267201.1:493363-508412 GCF_000697945.3 Frankliniella occidentalis
CCTCCCGAAAAAAAAATGAAGGAACCAGGCAGGAAAACCAAGGGGAAAATGTAGAGTAGTGATGAGTTAGATAGCTTATTGTCTTTATTGTCATTTTGAGAAATTTCCAGCTGAAAATTTCAATGGAAAAAGATTTTAGCATTCACTGTTACAACATATCTCATGGGTCGCCTATATTTTTTATATCAAAGAAAACAAAGGAAAGCAAAATCTTTTCTCATTTTTTTTAAGGCCACACCCCTTAATTGTGCTTGTTTCCTAATACTTGTATTGGAATTAAATTGGATGAAAAAATTTAGACTGATTCATGCCGTCACAAAACTTAAGACAATGCTCTTTGATGAGAACTTGGAACTTGCCGGGAACTCATGACTCCAGTTCATCACTGTGTTTTTCACATATATACCAAATTTTTGTATTAAATTCTCCCAAATTATTCTCAAATGTAGGAAACAAGATATTTGGCACTCTGCAAGGCAACAAATTATATCTATAGAGTTGTCAGAGCTGAAAGCTTAATCTCAAAGTAAGCCATCACAGTATTGTCAATATGCTACCTATAGGAGTTGTAGTAAGCAAATTAATAAACCAAAAAGAAGAGATGGACTAAGAACTTACAAATATTAAGAAACAACTTTATAACAATTATATTTGAACACTAGATATAAAATACTGTTTTGGCTGAAGGAGCATTGATTGATAAACAGATATATTAATCAGACACAGACATAAAAGCACAACCGAAATGATAGTACTGTGCTCTGCTTAAAAGGTATCTCTAAGTATTGTCAGTCAGCTAAAACAGTATGTATGTAGCAAGGTACTTCTGACTTAAAATAAATAAGTAGTAGTGAGGAGGAAACCAATGTTTTCCCCCCCAGCCAACTACAATAACAACTATCTTGACAGTATAGCCTAAAATCAAACCTTTAGATTTGCTTCAGAGCAGATTACTGGAATTAAGACCAATACAACCCAAATCAAGAAATGTTCCTTCCTTAGACTTCTTAATGCAGAAAATAATGCATCATGTGTGCACTATACTATCACTCACAGGGCCTCATTTAAATCCATTCTGAACGATGATTTTTCCTTTTTACTTGATATGTAAGGTCATCTCGGTTTTATCAGAAATTACTTACAGAGATAAAATTGCCTTTAGAAGAAAACATTATTTCCATGGAATGGGAATACAAAATAGCAAGTTCATATTTTTAATTCGTTGCACCCTGGTTGGAGCTAAAATGTTATTTGAGTGCCTTGTCAAAGACCAAACATAATACTAACATTTATAAATATTTGTATTGAAATAAAAATATATGACATTCATACAAAGTTTTTAGAACTCAGATAGCACAATGAAGATATCGAAACAAATCTTCTTACTTGGAAATGTTTGTTATTCGGGAGTTCTTTTTGTTGGAAGCTACCCTAAATATCAGCTGTCCTGAAGGGTTTGATGAGATTAAGCCAAAAGCTTACACTAATGCTGGTTGAGTGAGGCCTGATACACAGATTTAAAGCAATATTATCTGTACAAATAAATAGTCTGGCGATTCTCTTCAGCCTCATCTTATTACCGTAAGACTGAAGAGGTAGAAATTTGTGAACCAAAGTTATTATTTCTAGTATATACACTCTTATAACTTACATCTAATACAAAAAGATAGAAAACAGGGTATTCATCAAAATACAAATAATATATACTTACAATTGGTGACAGATCAACAATTATTTTTTTGTGCTTCAATTAGTAACAATTATTTTAATCAGGCTCCACCCAACGCTCATAGCTTTACAAAGAAAAAATGTTAAAAGACGTATAAATATAATTACACAATTTGGCATTACATGAATTAACAGCTTATTTCTCTATGAATTATCTTATCTTGGGTAATGCATGATTTTGAAACAATTTTACAGTGTAGATAAAATTGTCTAATCACATCACCTTTAAAAGCATAATGTTTCAAATCCAAAAGGCTCAAAACAATCAAAATAAAATTATGGCAGTGCTATCATTCATAAGCAGTGGTTAACCCATATGCATTTTACAGCAAGCAATTAGGATTGTTTGAGCTATGGCACATTTGTGAGAGCAACTGCATGTGCTAGCTAGAGATGTTCCTAGACAAAACACACACAAATTTTCATTGTCACTGTCAAGCTTGGACATTAGATAAAAATGAACAGATAAGAAACATATAAATTGACTAAAATGAGAAAGTAAAATTATACAAAAAGTAACAGATGACTTAAATAAGACTGGTTGTCAACTGAAAAACCTATGACTTATCTAACATTCACAATAAAGCACTATACAATATCACTGAGATATGCTGCAAATTTCTTTTTTTATGTGCATTATATAACTTTTTGCGAGCATTAGATGAAAATTATAATCTGAATATTGGTACAGTATTTACAACAAGACTCAAGGCAGAACTTTCCTACTTCTTCAAATTAATGAGTTGCTAGCATTATTCTCCTTAAATAAGATAGTTAAAATATTCAGTATTTTCAGAGTTTCTTACAATTAGTATAACAAATTTAGTACCTATTTAGATCCAAACTTTACATTCAATCATAAAAAAAGAATAAAGTTATCTCATTTTTGAGAAAGTCTTTTTAAACTTGGTTGGCAAATATATTATTTAAAAGAGGAAACTCCCAAAATGCAGAATTGAAGAAAAAACGTTTGCAGCAGAAAATGCAGTATTTTTGGTTATGAGGATTACTAATTGTGGTAGGAGTGTGTAGGAGTTTCAGCATAGTCCTCATTATCATCATCAGACCTGAAAGAGAAACCAATGAGTGTTAGTGGTAAACTTTCCTACAAAAATTATCAGTTCATAAAAATCAGAAACGGGTGCATGACAAAATCCCTCCAAGTTGGGCGAGTACCCTTTCACTTGCAATACCCAATGATCCATGGTGTAAGAATGATAGTCGAGATTAGGATTCCAAACCAATAATTTCTCACTGAGTAAACACTAAATAATACATGACGGAAAGGAAACAAAACTTCCATCATACCTTCAAATCTTATCTCCAGTATGGTGAGCTTGCTTTCATACTAAAAAGTATTATTATAATTATTGATGAAATACAGAGGGAATGAAGAGACTGACAAGACGACTTGTGAGTAGGTGGTTTCATTGTTGTTTTTTTTCGTTTAGCAGTGTCTAAATCATTGAAGGGTGGGTCAAAAATAGGATGAGAATTATCACTAGACCTCAAGAAAGGGTCATGGTTATTCTTTAAAATATTATTGTCCTTATTAATTGAATTAATATTACTAGTTTCCTGAAAACTTTTATCTGTACTTAATATTTGTATTGTATCCACAGGTTTTTCATTGCTTTCATACGGGTCATGGATACGATGACTAATGTCTTGTATATCAGTAACAGTGTCAGTAATAACAGGTAAAGGTTGTGACGTTGTCATTATGTCTTGTTCTATATCAAATATTTGTGCAGAATCAGTATATACAAGAGAAGACGGGGTCCACTTAAAACGATTGTGAGGTGGTACATCACTCCTTGAAGTGAAAATAGAAGGAAAGAGCAGCATTCCAAGACAAAACAGTTCAGAAAGAATGTTAGTATTTTGTCTTCGCTACTTATCAGTTATTCAAAGCAAAATCACTAGAGAGCAACTTACTTTGGACAGTTCAGAATGTTGCTGCCTTGCAAAGCTTCTTCAAACAAATTTAATACTTTGGAGTTTTGGATTTGCACTGCATGAATGCAGCCTGAGAATCCATTTGAATGAGTGTTGCCTGTCATAAGGTCTGCATTTGGTACTCCACCTAGGATTAAAACATGATTGAATTTGAAAAATCTTTAAGTACTGGTAACTTTAAATCAGAGATAAATGTACACACAAAATTGGCTCACACCTACCTATATAAATATTTCCATTTGTGTTCAACTGTGTGAGATTACCATTACTGTGTCCTCGGGCAGAATACTGCCCATCAAGTTCTATACTGCCTTCTTCTGCGCGGCGTCTTAGAACAACAGTATGTGGTAGTCCATCATTAACATTAACACTATCAAGGCGAATGTGTGCTGGTCCTGAACCTAGTTCATAACTCCATTCTAATTTCCCATTGATAACTGTTGTAAAAAAAAAAAATCAAACTAATGCATATAGAAAAGAAAATTAACAAACATCACAGAAAACTTATTGAAACTTTCACATACTAGAAAGGGATAAGTAGTCTTGATTTTGACCATCATCATCAGGAGACTGTCCATGCCAAAGCACTAAAGAGTTGGTATCATTTGTAGTGAAACGAATGCTTATGACTTCATCTTCTGAGTTAGATTTATGAGGCAAAAAATCACGGTTCAGCTCAAGCCATCCATCTCCACCAAAGCTGACTTGAGAACTAAATATTACACCTGGAAAGAAGAAAGTAATTCAAGCAGCATGAGTATTTTTTGCTAAATTTTGTCATCTTTTCCCTAATCTTATTAGGAAACTGACAGAATGTCGTACTTACTTTCATTGCAAGTTGCTCCACCAAATCCAATTGGGCAATGGCACTTAAATGAACTTAGAGATCCAGTACATTTGCCACCATTCAAGCAAGGATGCAGGATAAGGCACATGTCTGATTCTACCTCACAATCGTGTCCACTGAAATAAAGGCAGTACAATATTCAAGTGCCGAACAGAGAGAAGGGAGGGAAGGGGGAACATAAACCACAGTAAACGGTAAAAAACATGTCTAACTTTTTCAGGAAAAGGGGAGAATTTTGAGAAACTCCTATAATTTGACTTCCTCAGAATCTTTAGAGTTTTCCTCAACCTAGAGGAGTTCCAGAAAGTTTTCCCTTTTGCCTGGAAAATCAGACATGTTTTCACCATATAACAAACACAAACAATATATTTAAAAATATACCTGAATCCCTCAAGACAACTGCAAGTGTACTGGAGAGCCCCAATTGCATTGCAAGCTGCTCCATTTTGACATGGAGCAAAGTGGCATGGGTCTGCAACACCACCCCGCCCACCTCTTACTCCATGTTTAGTACTGCAGTCTTCGACATTTGCAGAATCCACAACTGATCCAATTAATTCAAGAGAAAGACTTGCAACATCAACCTGAAGAAAATTAATCAGGTCAACAAACGCTTTTACAAAAATACACATCAAAAACATTACAGATTCTTACTGCAGAAATACAGCCGGTAAAGCCCTGATCAACATTCATCCCAGGGGCTAGTTTAATCTTTTGTGTATCATATCCACCAATGTACAATGGTGTCTGTAAGTTAAGGGGCTTTGGAGAACCATGGAGACGTTGTGTTACTGGAGGCTCTCCATCGACAGATAGGCGGGCCACTCCTGTATCCCGAGATAATGACACAACAAACCATTCACCTCTATGAAGTTCCCTCTTTGACCTCAAAACAGATGTTCCTAAAAAGATGGGGGGAAAAATTATTTAAGAACAAAAACCTATAATATTGACAAATACACTAAATATAACAAAGCTAGTTGTGTTGATGTAACGAGTGAAGGTAACATACCTGTACCAGCATCAAAACGGAACTCAAAATGTCTATCTCTGATAGAAAGGGCAGCAAAATCACCTGATCCATCATCATTCTGGGCACTATACATAACTAATGCGTCCTTAACATCAGCTGGATTTATTCTCAGAGTCATTTTCAGCCTGGAACATCATTTTAAAAATATTTGGTTTTCCATAAGGCACTTCTTACAGTTCTTGTAAAGAATTTCATAACAAAGGACATACTTTTTAGGAGTTTTGGGTGTAGGATATGCAATGTATGCTCCATTTGAAAATGCAGGATCCTGTATGGCAACATCATACTCACAGTTCCTGCCTATTTTACCCATGGGGCACAAACACTGCATTCCTCCAAGAGGAAGATTCACACAACGGCCCGCGCCACATGCACCTTAAAAATATTAATAAGAATATAACAGTTTACATTGATGTGAATAAGAGTTTTCAAATTTAAATACAAAATCTCTTACCTGGGTAACATGATTGGCCTGTCTTACTGCAATCATCTCCACTAAACCCTGCAGGACACATGCATGTGTAACCAACAGATGTTGGGGCTTCTTGACAAACACCTTTGTGTTTGCATGTGTTTCCAGCACAAGTTTCACAAGTTGTTACTCCAAGAATTTCTGTGGCATCACGAACTAATTCATGCTCAACATTGCCAACAACAAGTCTACTGATACATCCTGAAATGATATATAATTTAAGAGTGATTAATTTGTTAACTGAGGTTTAAGTATAATCTCAGAGAGCAATTGTACTACTGTAGTACTAGAGCAGTTGAACATACCGACGAATCCTTGAGAATGACCAGTTAGGCGATGAATGGCTTTAAAATCGGGTACTCCACCCAGATACAGAGGTTCTGATAAGTCTAGACCTTGGAACCTGCCCGGAGCAATACCTGTATGTGGACCTGCTTCATCAACATACATTTCACCTGAAATAGTTTTAAAGACATTTTTAAATTTTTACCTGAAGATTGGATGATCAACTACATAAACTAGAAACAAAAATCAAAGCATTACCATCCCTGCGGTTTCGGATTAACTTGACAGTATGCCAATGACCAAGAGAAACAGGACGAGCACTTCTTATAACCGCAGGTCCTGATCCAACATCAAATCTAAACTCAACAAAGCCACCATTCAATCCAAGAGACACAAAGTCCCCAGAACCACCACTTTGTTGCCCATTGTACAATATTAACCCTGAAATAAGGAACATGGAAATAATATTTTTAGGTCTTATTAAATATCAAGTATGATGGATATTCCATGCAAAGAGTACACTCACCATCAGATCTTTCTGGTTTGAAAGAAATAGATATGTTGAATGTCATATATGCTATTAATGTGGGTAAAGCCATAAAAGAATTGGGTGCTTGGGCAAAATATGGTACTACTCCTGTAACAACTAGGACTGTTCTTATATCCATTTTCTTCTCTTCATTCTGGGCAGTGCATGTATAAAATCCAGCATCTTGGGCTCTAACATCTACAATAGTCAATGTTGACTGCAAAAAAAAGGGGGGACAGAAAAATTGAGAATTACTCCACATTATTTTTTTTTTTGTATATTTATCTACGTAACAACACTTTACCTCCATTTGTCCTCTAGCGTCACGAGGAAGTTCACCACCTTGCTTTGACCACATATACTTCACTGGAGGATTTAAATTAGTTCTACAAGCCATCTCAACAGTCCTTCCATATGCAGCTGTCTGAGTTTCAACTGGAGGTGGTTCTATCAGATTGATAGGAGTAGCTATAGTAAAAGCAGAATTGTCAATAAGAAAGATAGGTTTGAATCAAAACCACTAAAGTACAGACAAGTTACATGTATTACCTTCAATAATTAGAGTGTAATCTTCAGATAACATACCCCCCGATGTTCTTGCATTGCAGCGGTATGTACCTTCATTTGATGGCCGTACACTAGTGATACTGCAAGGAAAGGTTATTTTAAAGTTAAGTGAATAGGAAATTTATTTTACCAATGTACTTTAGTGTTATGTGGATTAGACAGTAATAATATATTACCTCAATGTATCATTGATCACTCTAACATTGTTTGCCAACTGGCTGCCAATCTTGGTCCAAGTAACGGGTACAGCACTGCCCCCAAGGACACCACATCGTATTTCAACATTATCTCCATTTCGAATCAAATCTTTGTTAGGATAGATTTGAAGTTCAATTTTGTCTGCTTCTCCAAAGCCACTCATGCCTATTTCTGTTTCATATAAAATCACAAAATCTCTATTAATTTTTATCCAAAATACTTAAGCATTTAACTGATTGATTTTCATTTTTGTTAAAATAGAAGACAGACATGCCTGAATAGTCAATTAATACAAAAGTTGGAGAAAAGTACATGCCCATACTGTATGAATTAGTGTATTTCTTTCCATTCCTCTTAATACCACAATACCAAACCACCAAGAGAAAATATACCACCAGCACCCACAGTTGCCAAATTGACACTGCTTGCTTTATGAGAAACACAATTCTTATTCTAAATCAAATCTACAACAAAATCCTGACAGAAATGCTGACCTGAAGAAACAACTTTTTAAAAAAATTACTGCTGTCTTGTTCTTTTCTTTTTTTCTTTTTTTTTTTTGTAGAGTACTTTGAAAATACTGAGAATTGAAAATGTTAAAAATACAATCTACAGAGCAAATCATCAAGAATTTAGATACTTAAAAGACAACAACAAATGAGCCCTGACGTGTCACGCCTACAAAAGCCACTTGACCTCATGAACTGTTTTTCCTAAATACACTGACTTCGACTAAATTTTGAAGCAAAGAATGTGTGATATTTTACTCATAAGTAACGCACCACGTGGTGATCGATTTGTAGGACAACCGAGCTCATCACTGCCGTCCTCACAGTCAGCGACGCCGTTACAAAGGCGGTCTGAGGGAATGCATTGTTGGTTTCCCCTTACGTAGCACTGTATCGCACAATAATCCGCTGGCACTGGTAGTGCAAGAGATGGTGAGTACAACACAAGAAAATAATACAAATAAAAACAAGCCAAGTGCCATACACATGCAAGAAATAAATAATCAATGCTGAAATTATAAAGAATTAAAATGTTGGTTAAAGCAAGAATAAAACATAAAGCTATGAGAGGCAAAATTAGAACACATAGAAAGGAAAATCCCACAATTCAAGTTAGTTCCACTTCACCTTTGACCAAACAATAACATTAATATGAAAGCATTCTAATCCCAATAAGGTATAAATGGATAGTGGAATCCCCTTATGTTTCGGCTTAGAATGATTCTCCATTTCCCCCTTTCCTCACATATAACATTGAAAAACGTTGAAAAAGCAGAATCAAAGCTGTTTTGATGGAATAAACTATTGTTTTCATTATAAAATGAAAAATAAATAAATAAAGGAACAGCAGTTATAAAACAACCATGCCGACTAAGCTCAATGAAAGCAAAAACCTAAGTTCATTTACGGGCAAAAGTTGTAAATTGGATGTGCTACTTATTTCTCTTACATGCTGATTTTTTTTTTTTTTTTTTTTTTTTCAAATTGAAGAGTTGATAATAGAGGAATATCAAAGATTTTCAGCAAGTACCGTACCCATATCAAAGATCATCCCCACCCCCAATCACAAAAACAGTTATAAATTGATTGAAAAAATATATATATTTAGAATGCATGAGTGAACCTCAAGTGAAAAAAGTGTATTTAAAGAATTGGAAATCACACATGCTCCAGTGCAAGTGTAAGGTAGAAGGGATATTCGGCATGCTGCAAAACCTTGAAAATGTCAGAATAAATGAATCCAGGAGAAGTATTTACCTTCAACCCTCAAGTTGACATAGTCTGATCCAACATCTGCATCAGAACTTGCTTGACACTCATAACGACCAGCGTCAGCCTGTTTCACCTGGTAAATTGTCAATGTTCCAGCCTCTTGTACAGCATTTTCAGGAAGAGCACGTCCCTCATGAGTCCATGTAATCTGTGATGTTGTGAGCATTGAAGTGTGCAGACATTAATAAGCATCAAATATCTTAAACTGAAAGTCAAGAAATTTCATTTCTATGTACCAGGGTTCCTGGGGAGCTTGAGCAAAGCAAGCGGGCATTGGATCCTTCATGCACAATTTGCTCATGGTCAACCGCTCTAACAAGGGATGCTGGTTGTTGATCTTAAACAACGATAAGAGACAAATGACAACATGTGAGCAATGTTTAAAGAAATAGATAATTTTAAGAAACTCACCCTGAACTAGCACTTCAGCAACAGCATCAGCTTCACCATACTCATTTCTTGCACGGCACAAGTAACGTCCAGAGTCTTGAGGCCCAATACGAGAGAACTGGTGGAATACAATGTTAATGTTATATTAAATAGAAATAGAAACAAATTTCTTTCAGAAGCAAGAAGTCAAAGAGTGCTGACCTCAAGGATTCCATCATGGTCATTGGCATTGCTCGGGAGTGCTGAGCTACCAAGGTTCTCTCTTCCAGGAATAGTCCACATTATAGTGTGGCGCTCAGTATCAATAACACGACATTGAACTCTGGCACTTTCTCCAGGACGAACCACTTGATGTTGAGGATGCAATTGAATTTGAGGTGGTCCTGTTTGATGTTAAAAAATAAAAAAAGGTAAAAAATCCAAAGCTTGTAGCTATTGATGAGGAATAAGGATACTTACCATTGACAACTAATCTAGCTGGAGCTTGGAAAAGAAGTCGGTTGTCCTCATATCCTTCACAAATATAGAGACCAGCATCTTCTTTTTTAACATCAGATAAATGCAATGATCCTTGCGACAATGTGTGGCTAGCAGGTAGTTCACCGCCAGACCGCATCCATTTAATAAAGGTATTGCTACTATTGTGACGGAAATCACAGCGAAGTTCAGCATTGCCATGAACATTGACCACAAAAGGTTCCCGGTTACCATAGCTCCCTGGATCTTCACCAGTTATATCTCCCCTTTCAGGATAGCGGTCAAGAACATCATTGCTTTCTTCCACAATTAATTGCACTCTATCTTCGGCTAAACCAGCCTTATTGCGAGCAGTACAACTGTATGAGCCCTCATCTGCCTTAGAAGCACGAGTAATTTCATAAACAGCAATTTGAGATGATTCAGCAGTCAGATTTGTCGGTTCACTGCAATTGTAAAGAAAATAAAAGATTAACATTTTGTGTACACTGATAATCACTTTCAAATTAAAAAAATATACAGCATATTAACACACTAGTAAGCATAGCCCGGCCTGTTGCGGGACCAGATAACAGTTGGACTGGGCTCGCCATGGGCTCTACACTCAAGTCGTACTGGCTGTCCAGTGCTTATTGTTATAGGAGAAGATGGTGTAATAGTAATGGTGGGCATTGAATCAATCTCCAAAGAAGCTGTAGCATTTGTAGTTCCAACTTCATTTTGAGCTTCACATGTGTAGTCACCAGCATCAGCGGTAGTAACACGGTTAAATCTGAAAAAAATTTCATAGAAATATTAATAGAACTCTTTTAAATAAAAGAGCAGAGTTATGAATGAAGCATAATATGAACAGACATTTAGAGGAATGTTACATGTGCAATCATAAATTAATATATAAAAAATATAGAGATATATTCAAAGCTTTTAAAAGTACCTCAGAACGCCATTTTGAAGTTCTTCGACATTTGGTGATAGAGCAAGACTATCAGAACGTCTCCAAATAATTGCTGGAGATGGGATACCACTAGTGATTCGGCACTGTAGAAGTGCACTTCCTCCCACCACTACAGTCTGCCGTTGGCTTGGGTAAATTTCGATTGCAGGGGGCTCTCGACCTGCTCAAAGATTTTATGAAAATCACTGTGTTTATATATTTGGCATATACAAATGTTGAACTTTTGTAAACAGAGGCAACATCAACTCTGTGACTTACGTTCTACTTCGAGAATAGTTGAAGCCTGAGAAGTGCCACCATCATTTTGAACTGTGCACACATAAACTCCACGATTACGAACTAAAGCATTATTGATTTTCAAGATGTTGCCTAGTTCCTAGTGATGTAAACAAGAAAAGAAAGATGTAACAAAGAAAAAAATCAAGGGGGAAAAAAGATGAGGATAGGTAAGGAGTTAATCCATATTTGAGATTTCAAACAATGTTCTCAACAAATCTATCTGTACCTGGACATTGCTACCCATGTCAGGTTCACCAGCTTTGCTCCACCGGATTGATGATGGTTCAACTGATGTTAAGCATCGCAACTCAGCTGTGGTACCCTGCGAAACTGTTTGACGCTCTGGCTCAATACGAGCAGTAGGAGGGCCCCTAATAAAAAATAAAACAAAATGAAATAATATTTCTTGTGGCATCATGCAAGAATCAGTTTTGAAAAGAAAAATCTTACATTTCACGATATGCATACCTGTTTGATGAAATGGATACTCTTGCTTGTATTTCCTCAGCAAGACCAGTAGCCCTAGATGTCACTCTACACAGATAAATGCCAGAGTCTGCTGGATTTGCATCGAATATTGTGAGTACCCGATCCTGCTGGTTAGCTGTAGATGGAAGGGCATTGCTGCCTACCTTTGACCAGTCAATTCTGCAAAGGGAACAAAATAACTTACAAAAAGTTAATTAGAGTGAATTCAATAGGGGGAAGAAGACCAGACGTACGAGTAATAGTCATTGTATCCAGGAACACATGTCAAGCGAACTGTATCTCCAGCTTGGCCAGAGTAGTCGGGTGGAGATATTGATAATCTTGAGTGGGGATCGGTGATCATCGATGGAGGACGAGATACTCCTTCTAGATAAAAAAACGTATGTCATAAATGAATTGTCTCAACGCAAACTTATGAATACACGTGATAAACAAAAGAAATTCATGGTAGATCACATTAAACCACTTCTTACCACGGACATAGAGAATTGTTCTTTCAGAAATAGTTCCAAGAGGATTTGTGGCTATACAGTGATATTCAGCTTCATCAGAACGCTGAGCAGCTGGTATTCTGAAAACTCCATCTCTGAAAGAAGCCTGGGGAAAAAATAAAGAGGGATTAGTTTGCAACATAAATGTTGATCATAGATTGATGCTGAAATTTTAAGTGCCACATGAAGGTAAAATCAACTAACCTGCGGGTTGTTTGGCCCACCAGTCCATTGCAGAGATGGCAAGGGAGTTCCAGTGGTATGACAATTGAAGGCAACAGGCTCTCCTTCTTGAACCTCAAGATACCGTGGAGATATATGAACTTCTGGAGCAGAAGGTTCAGAACCTAGAAAAAAGGTTTGTGAAATTCAAGAGGACCAACAAAATTTAAGTATACCTACAAATTTTATTGACAGGGAACACAATAATGCCTTGCAAGACCTGTTGCATTTTTCAAGTTTTCAGTTTTCAAGTTAAAAATATTACACAGTACCTTGCTTAAGAAATATATCCTTAGGAAAGTCTAATAAAAGCAGCATGAAATAAATAATAAATGCAATCGAATATATGGTTAGAAGATGAAACTAAGTATGTTACTAGTAATATGTATTTGGCATATGGATTAATAATCCATTTGGTTTCTAAATTTCTTACCTCCTACAGTGAGAGTGGCTCTCTCTGTGACATAAGAGCTACCATCAGTGGCAGTGCAAATGTAGGTACCAGAATCAGACACAACTGCGCTTATGATAACAAGCCTTCCTTCACCATCATCAGTAGATCTATCACGTACAAGATTACCACCTTCTTTTGACCAATAAATTCTCACTGGGCCCTAGAAATAAAAGGAGGCAATGTCAATTATGAATTCTCTATACTATAATATTTATTGAAAATGAAAATACCTTGTTTGTGAGTGGTCGAGCTGTACATGAGAATCGCACTGTGCCCCCAACTTCAACAATTTTAATGGTAGGCTCAGCTATAGCAATGTGAATTGATGGGGGTTGATTAAAAATCTCGGGTGAGGGAGATACAGGATAATCTAGGAGAAAAGGAGAGAAAAAAACTTTTAAAAAACATCAAAAACATTCTATTCAAAAGAAAAAAAAATGGACTTATTAACACAGCAGAGCAAAATCTGAGAAAAGACAAATGCAATAAGCTATACACACAATGGAAGAGCCCATTTCATCCCACAATAATGTTTTTTTGGAAGAAAAGCTCCAATTTGTAAAAAGTTGAAAAATGTGAGCTGCATATCTTCACACTGAGTGGAAAACGAACATTTTGCAGATTTTTTTAAAAGACAAGCATTCACACAATAAGCCTTAAAAAACAAAACAAAAAAAAGGAAAAACACACACACACACACTTCATGGCATAAGAGTAAATTCCCATGTCAAAAAAGATATGGAATGATACTAATGGTATTGTACCTAAGTACTTCATTTGAACTCTTAAATGCTACATTTCTTCCCTAACAAAAGTTTGAAAGGGGAATGGCATATCATGACATGGCAATGGGTAGTTGTTAATATGTTTAAAAAACAAAAAACTTTAAAAAACTCACAAATATGTACAAGAGGATGAGGAATTTAAATTCTAACTTACTGCAGTCTAGCTCATCACTGGTATCATACAGACAATCCACAACACCATCACAACGTTGGTACGAGGGGATACATGGTCCATTTTCACATCGAAACTGACCACCATAACAAGGTTCACTCCAATCTAGGACAATTTTGAAAAAATAAAAATAAAAGGATTCTTACCCTATTTTTAAGAGATAGATACTAGACAAAAAAAGTGAAGTTGAACAAGAGCGTGAAAGGAGAACTTTGTCAAGAAATATTTAGTCTAACTGTAATTAAAAACAGAAAAAAGGTGCTTGTCTATCGTCTATCATTTCTTGGACCTATACAGATCCTGACTTTCACAACAACGAGCACACAAGGACAGTCACCCAGCTCCAAACCTGTGAAGCAACACACTAACAAAGGCAAACATATCTTTAAATTCTTTAAAATTTATGCAAAAACAAAAGTACTGGGACGACAGAAAGGCATGTACCTTAACTGAAATTAAAGAGAATCAAACCTTTTGTCATAATATGAGACATCACCATTGCCACATCCAACCCATCTGAATTTTTGATGACGCATTTTACAGCTCTAAGATCTGCAGTGATTGTAACATCAAATGCTTGCTCATCACTCATTTTGAGTTTTCTTGATAGGTCAAACAAAGGTGCAGGACCCATGTGTCTGATATTTCCAGAAACACTTTTAACGTTCGCAATGTGAGAATTTGGTTTTAATCTTCTGATTTCTTCGAACTCTATGCCCAAGGGCTCACTGCCATAGTAAGTACATGTGAAGTGAACCAGTGCCCCTACTTGTTGCCTAACAGTGAGGGGAGTGAGTTCAACACGAACGCCATCTGATAATTTAATGAATATTTTCAGTTTGGTGAACTAAAATTTGATTAATCTTAAACCTAAACTAAAAATTATTGGAGAACGTCAAAACTTGGAGGTTTCTGTAAAATAATTTGGTATTATCT
>NW_026267201.1:508462-530683 GCF_000697945.3 Frankliniella occidentalis
GGGGGGGGAGGTTGGCATCACCTGTTATTGTGACCATACATGTGGTCACGTGGGACTCAACGTGTTAAGAAAGAGATGGAAAACAAGGAACAAAAGGAAAAACAGTAGATGATACCTAAAAATCAAAGAATGACTCGTAAAATCAGTAATGTTGCTCATAGGTAAGGAATAAGAAATCAGTGAATAAATCAAAGCTACCCATGTCCAAAATTTCACATTTTTAAACATAATTGATCATAAATTACCTTGAGAACCAGAGTTGTCACACTGTCGTCCACTGTATCCTGGTTTACAATAGCAGGTAACACGGAAGTCTGAGGCAATGGAGCAGCTTTCTTCATTACCATTGCATGGACACTGAATGCATGACCCCAACACACTTGCAGACAGATCACTTGTGTTTCGATAGAAGCCGGTAGCACATGACTAAAAAAGAGGGGGATATGAGTTTATGTTACTTTTACATAAGTAAGTTTTGGTAAATAGAAAACAATAAATAAACTACATCATACCTCACAAGACAATCCTCCATATCCTGGGGGGCAGCGGCATGATTCTATATGTGTTACAATGCCTTCCCCGGTTAGCATGGAAACTGCTGTGTCCATGGATACATCACTCAGGTAAATCGCATATGTTCGGTCAGAGTGTGATGAACGTATAAGAATGGTTTCCAAAGAAGACAAAATAGTTAGTAGATCACGCCTTGATGCAGATCGTGGACCATTAATGTCTAATCTTTTCCACCCAGCTGACTCTTGCAAAGGTATTGTCACCACCTTAATTTAAAATGAAAAAGTCCAGGATAGTGATTAAGTACTAGTAAGCAGCTTTTAAAAGCAAAATACCAAGTTACAAACCTTTGTTACGTTTGGTTCAGATCTATTGAGATTGGACCAATAGACAGAAATACCATTACCAAAGAGAACAACGTCTGTATCATGTGTTGGTTGAGCACCATACTCAGCACTGTATTTTTGGGTGAACACCAAGTTTCCACCATATGAAGCAACCTTAGCAATAGAGTAAAGGTAAATTAATAAATTGATAAAATTATTATTTAAAGGGTAAAAAAGCAGAGAAACCGTAAAAACATAAGTAAAATTAAAGTTTTGGTTTTGGTTTTTATACACAATGTTTTACAGATACATATCAAATACATTTACCTTGTTCCCTGTAAATGAGTTAGGAAGAGACCAGAAGTAAGTTTCCTTTGGTGGTGAAACAAATTCGTAACTAATTTCATTTTTGGCCCAGTCAACTTTAAATCCAGAAAAAACAACAGGTGACCGGTCACTAAGGATGGAAGGTACACGTTAAATAATGCAATTGAGAATTGAAACAAAATTTGATCATTGATCAGTACAAATAGATGGAGTATCCTTACTTGTCAGTCAGATTAAAACCATGGTTGTTGCCAAGAACTTGCATAGGAATCTGAGTTCGATGAAGAGTAGACGATTGGCACTGGTCAGTTACTCCCATACAGAAGCAACTCAAGCAGCCTTCACTATTGTTAGGGGATAAGTCAAATGTTCCAGGACGACAATAATCACAACTGTGACCTTCAACATTTGTCTGTTTAATAACAAAAATTTGTTTTTAATTTGTTGTAAAAATGTAAAAGTAGACCACTTAATATAAAAAAAATAATTGAGACCTTACCTTACAGGTACAGCTTCCATCTGAATTACATTCAGAACTCAAACTACCTCTTGGATCACAATAACACGCAGGCCCGTGACGTGGACGGCAATCACCTCGATATGCATCTCCTTCAAACCCAGGAAGGCACTGTTCACATTGGTCACCAGTAGTCGAACCCCGACAATCCTGTATGAAGAAAAGTTATTATTTTTACATACAGAGTATGTGTATACAATTTAATTTAGAACAACTGACTTACGCGGCAAACACCAGTAACAGGGTCACATTCTGATGAGTGTCCATTACAATTACATGGGACACAGATGCCCAAATAGAGTCCATCTGATCGTGTGTATCCTGTACTACACTCTTCACATGACAAACCTTGGTGTCCAGGTGGACATACACACTGTTCAACTGACAAAGCACGTTCTTGCCCAGTATTTCGTTCTTCCGCGATGTCAAGAGACACAGACAGTAATCTATTACAACAGGGTAGAAAAAAATTCTGATTAGTTTCATAAAATACTAAGTTATGATAACTTAAAAACGATTTATATTAAACAATAACAATGAGAGGTAAGTTAATACAATTAAGTTTAAGACTTACGCAGCTTCAAGAGTACTTGTTGTGTACGTTGCCTTGATTAAGACATCTTCTAAGGTGGACAACGCCATTAACATATGAGCACGGTCAACTTTTTGACCATCTTGACGTTGCCAAAACTGTTCATAGAGTGGAACTGAAATGTTTTGAGGTCTATTTGCTTCCAGCTGCTCATGACCAAAGTAAAGAAGTCGAATGGCATTAGACTGCAAGAGATAACACAAAATGTATTATAAGTTAATTAAATCAAGACTTCCAGTAGATGATCCATAAATGTAGATACATACACTAATAAGCTCCACATCTGGTGCACTATTGCGAGAGCTTTGGCCTCCTGGAGTGGGCACATAGCGAATTACATACTTTAGGTCTCCACCATATGATGTAATTTTGTTTCCAAGGAAGCGAGCAGGCAGTTTCCAATAATGCACATTATGCACCTATCAGATGAAGATTAAAAAAATATAAATAATAAAGCCTGAAACAATAATGCGTTTAGGACGTGTTAAATGGTTGGATGGTAAATATTTCCTTACATCGGAGCTTCTCCTTGAGAAATCTTGGTATATCAGTTCCCTAGAATTAGGATTAAGGCGAATACCAGATGTAATTGGTTCATCTTGCTTAAGTGCCTCCACAATTTTGAAGTCTTGGGTGTCCCTTGTGAACTGCGCAACAACCTATGAAAGACAAAAATGATATTAATTAGTTCAAAATACAAGAGATATCTAGGTATTAGGTGTCACATATGAGATAAAACTCTACCTGCTGTCTGAACCAGTTGGAGCTACTACACTGGCGAGAGACACCCATGCAGAAACAATCCACACAACCAAACTGATTTTTTGTGTCCAAGTGGAATGTGCTTGCCTTACATTTATCACAATAAGGACCAGTCACATTTGCCTAAAAGAAGATATGAAAATTATTTTTAGAAACAAAATAAGTTAATTAGAGACTCTTTTTTGTAGACTATTGCATGTATACTATATACATTTGATACAGGGAAACAAATTTGCCAGTTAATTAGTGATTTATGACGGATTTGACCCAGCAGTACATGACCATGTGGTGATCATACAAACCAAAGTGCTAACAAGACTATATTGAAATTTTCTAAACAGATTAGAATCCTTATTTCACTTACCATAAAATGAATGAAAGCATTAACAGAAACAAACAAGTTAAATTCAACAATATAGTTTCAGGAGAAGAGAAGAAACAGGTAAGTTTTAATGGATAAAACTATGTTTTCTTAAGAAAGTAATCCCTTCCCCACCCCTTCAAACACAAATACACACCTTACAAACACAGGTTCCTGTGCTAGGATCAAGAGATGAGCTTAATGAACCAGCTGCATTACAGTATCCTGAAAACCAAAGATGAAGTTGTAGAATAAGATGAAAATATAAATATGTGACACACTATACTCTTTCCACATAAGATGATGCAAAAAAGCTAGATTATATAATTACAATGAATTTGAAGTAGGTAAGTGAAACGGTAGTTCTCCATAATTAGTCATTTAGAAGCACGCAAAGATGTATGCCAAGAACTCTAACATAGATTAACATTTACAAGTAAATTTCATCCCTAAAGCACTTACCATTTAGTGATTGAAAAGCATAAAACAGAAAATACGAACAATCAATACACAAGCTACTGTATTTAAAATGTGTTATTTCTTTTTTCAGACATAGCCAAAAAAGGAGTCATATGGTTACTCAAAACTAGAGCTAATTTGAACAGAGCATGTACACAGTGCATATGCACACTATAAAATTTCCATAACGGCACAGTAATCTAGCTTTGATTTAAAGCCTTTGGATACAGAAAAATATATGTTACTCATAGATTAAAGGATAAGACATCTTTCAGCATGCAAAATATTCCAACCTTTAGTACATTTAGAAACTATGAAGATTAAAAAAGTATACAACACCTGGACGACAGATGTCTCCTGGGATGAAAGGGTTTCCCTGGTATCCGCTGGCACATTTTTGACAGCGCCGACCCTCATAACCTTGGGGACAATCACATGTCACTTGACCATCAGTATCTAGATGACAAGTGTGTGCAAACCTGGTACAGAAAATCGAATAATAATAAGAGGAAATAAATTACTGCATTACAACAGTTTTAATTAGGCACCACATTGAAAGTTCATTATGACTGTTGGGACTAACTGTACTGAAACTGAATCCACTTACTGATTAGACGGGTTGGTGTGAGGACATGGGCAACGTTCACACTGACCACTTCCTGAAGAGTTCTTGTAGTAACCTGGAGGACAGGGTCTCTCCTCAGGCATGCACATACCGAGCCATGGACCATGTTCACGTCGATGATGGTCAGCAGAGCACACCTACATAAAAAATTTAAATTATGTGGAGTTCTCCGCTTGTTTGACAAACATAAAATGTGAAGACAACTATTGGAAAACATACCTCACAAGAAAGACCGGAATAACCAGCAGGGCATTGACATTCTTCAACAAAAGATGCCTTTCCCTGACCAACATTTCGAATACCAGCAGAGTCTATTTGAATGTTTGTCAAAGAAGTGTCCAACAAAGGACCATCAATGTAACGAGTTCTAAAGGAGAAAGAAAAACACATTATATAGTTGTTTTTAAGTAAAAACTTCAACTGCACAACTAACTTTGGGTGGCAGTTAGACTTACTTAATGAGTAAGCCATTCACATCTGCAAGTGCCATCATTATCTCTTCTCGAGAAGCAAGGATATCTCTATCACTGGTAGAGCCTCGAGTAGAAGACAACCTACGATACCATTCACCATGGAAGAAACGAATCGATCTTTCAATTTCTTGACCAGGAGATGATGATGCGGAAGCATTGTGCACTAGAATATATCCATTGCCCTATAAATAGAGAGATACAAATGATACTAGAACTTTAGTTTCACCACAATTCCATATCAAAATAAATTTCCTTACACTGAGGATAACATCTGGAATGTCAACAGGGCGGCCATTTCCTTCATATTTTACTGAGTATTTGAGATATCCACCATAAGTCCGTAGTTGATTGCCATGGAAATTATCATGTAGGGCAAAGTATGGATATACATTATCCCCAAGGCGGAATCCATCACGTTCAATAGTTGATGAATAAATCTGTGGATATTGGCTTTGTTCAGACTTAAAGCAAGGTGCCAGTAAAAACTATTGGATTAACAGGTTTACCTGTAAACTGTTTCGCCCCAGATTTCTCACAGATGGTAGGTTATAAATTGGGCCAGTCAAAACTTCAACAGTTTTGGCATATAAGTCCACACGCACACTTGATAGTTCAGTGCTATCAATTGGTGGTGGAAGCTGCCGATAGATTAAAAAAAGACATAATATTTTGAGAAAATATTGACAACAAACATGTGTTATGAGCACAGATGCATCAACAAACCTGATAAGTGTACAGATTAGCACTCTTGCATCTCGTAGCTACCCCAAAGCAGAAACATGATATGCATTCACCAGGGTGCCTTGCATCACTATTAAAGCTGCCAGGGGCACAGACAGTCTTATTTGGAGAAGTGACAACCAAGATTGTGTCAGGAACAGCAAATTCCCTACCACGCATATTCAAAGCTTCACAGCTGTAAGCTCCTTGATCAGATTCCTATAATTCAAATTAAATAAATGGATGGTAAGAACACACATGAAGGGAGCGAGAACATTTTGATAATCAATAATCTTTACCTGAACATTAGGACAAGTCAAAGTTCCAATGCCACGTTCACTAGTGCTGGTGCACTTTGCAGGTACGTGACCCCAGTTCAAGCGCCATACTACAACAGGTGTAGGAACTCCCACTGCCCTGCAAGTTAAAATCATTGTCTCTCCTACTTGTAAAACTTCCATTCGCTTGGGACCTTCTGCAATCTGCACAGCAACTGTAACATTAAAAAAACAAAATGGATTAAGAATGTATTTAAATTGATTTTTTACACCCTTGGCATTATTTGATTTAAAAATACAGCATAAAACTTACAGCATCCTGATTCATCACTTCCATCTTGACAGTCTACCTCTCCATCACAGTGGAAAGACTTGGGAATACATTGGTCACCAGATCGACACTCAAATTCATGATAGCGACATTTTGAATCTAAGGGAGAAGTTTTGCAATAAATGGAAGATAAAAATTAAAATAGAAGAATTTATAAAGTTGAATCTCAACAACTGTAAATTCAGACATAGACAACCAAATCTACCTGGGGGGTTAGTGGCACAGTTCCTTTCATCAGATCCATCTCCACAATCATCATCAGAATCACAACGCCATGTTTTCATCACACACTTTTTGTTATCACATTGAAACTCATTTGGTTCACAACCATCAGGATCTAGTAAATAATTTTTTAATCTTAGAATTAAAAACATAATTTTGAAAAAATCAAATGGTAAATGAAGAAGGTACTCACTGCAGCGCATTTCATCTGATTGATCTGAACAATCATAGTTACCATCACAAACTTGGGATTTGGCAATACACTCTCCACTAGAGCATGTTGCTTCATGTGCACCACAAACTTGGGGAGGACGTGTTGTTGGAACGATGTCTGCCAACAGGATAAATAGCAGTAATGTTATTTTTAAAAAGATCACTGACATTGCATATACCTGAAAGGTGCCTCTGTAAGATGCCACTTATTAGGTATACAACTCTTTGATAAATTTCTTCCCCAATTCAGAGGAAAACAAGTTTAATTGGGTAAACAAAAATTAGGTATTCATTACACTGTGCTTTGCTTGTGAAATTAAAAACATTGATGTACTTACCAATATAATACACAGGAAGCAAGAGACAAAATATTACAGAAATTACACAACAGGTTACTATAAAATCGTGAATTTTAAGAGGTGAAAGTTGTTTAAATATATGAATGTATTTCTACGAGTCAAATTACAAAGGTCAATAAAAGTTAGAAAAAAAGGAGACAGAAAGAAGAAGGAATGTACTGTGTGTCACAAATTTACTAATGGAAAAGCATGCAAAGTTCCTGGAATGCTGCAGTACCAATGTTTTGATTGTAAATTAGAATGTCAATACCAGAGTGATTTGATAATACTTATAGATAAATATGTTCAGAACACTAAAATTTATATGCATTAAGTAATTGTTACTTTTATGCAGGATTTTTGAAATCAACAACTGAAGTAGACCAACAAAGGAAAGGGAAAAAAAACGAAATCATTTGACTTCACTAATTTGATGTACAGTAATTTTGACGGTTGTATAGCAAAAAGAGAGAAGAGTAAGCCTACCTGAGCCATACAAATCAGCGAAAGAGGGTGGTAGGATGCCAAACTTTAAGAAAGGTGAGTTATATGAGTGCTTGTGATAGAGTCCTTTGTCTCTTCCAGCAGCTTGTAAAGGCCACAAAAAAATGCATGCAGTATTCGTGTCGTAGAGAAAGGTATTAGAGATTTACAGTAGACTTCACAAACTGGAATACTTATTTGAATAGTAACTAAAAAGAATCATAGATCTTAGGGTTGAAAGGTCTACAAAGGATCTAAACAGAACTGGACCACACTGGTCGATCCTAACATTAGCTTGGTCTATGTTAGAATGGACAAGCAATTGGATGAAAAAAGTACACAACTATGATATTATTGTGACAAACGGTAGAATTAAGATAAAAATAAAAAATGATCTAGATAGATTTGCTTCAGTACCAAACCATTCAATGGCTGGATGCAAACAATTTAATAATAACAATAATAACTCAAATTCTTTTGTGGAGTCTGGCTGTAACTATACACAAAGAAGATCTAAAATTGTGAAACTTGTGATACTATTGTACAAGAGTCTACAATCTATAACCACACACTTTTCCAGTATGGAAGTAGAAAAAAAAGTTCATATGCTATTTTTAAAATGGTGGTCCAAGTAACAAGTTTTATAGAACAGTACAAAATAACTCCTACATAGTACCCAAGTGCAGGAAAAAAGAAAAATTTACATTAACAGAAGATCACTGGTGTATCAAGGTCATCTAGGTATCTATAAACCTGTAGGATGCAAACTCTGATAAACACCACATCTTTTTCCAAAATTTCCTGAACTTTCTACTATGATAATAGATGTACTTCTTACTTTCACCAAAAATGTTAATACATTGACCACCTTGATTTAATGTCAGAAATATTTGAAGTATTATTGCTCCCATAGAGCATAGGTGTGGTAGGAGACCGAAACACAGGAACATAGGAAGAAAGAACACAAACTACACATTGAAGGCCAAACTACTCTATAAGGTTTTCTTTTAACACATCCAACTTTCCAAATTTCTGTAATCCAAACCCACTCAATAATTTTCGTCGAAAGGTGTGAGGAAAAGAAGTCTTTTAACTTTTACTCTATATGGATGAGCGCATCAACGGATGGTTGGAATAATTGATTCTTGACCTTTCCATGGTCTGATAAATAAAGTCATACTGTATGTTAAGATGCAGAGGGAAAAGTTTCAAGTTTAAGTACAAGGTAGAATATTTAGGTATTTCTGATGGAGCCAAACTTTTATGAAAGATGGTGTGTTTGTGTTGGATTCCACTGATGTCAAGCAATTATTATGTACATGTAACAGCTAAACTGCAACAATATTTACATGCTACTTACATTGTTCTACTCGTAATAAAACCGTGAGCCTTGATCCAGGAATGTTTTCAGGATAACCCACAGCTTCACAGATGTAGTTGCCAGAATGCTCTAACTGTTAAGGAAAATATCATTGAGTGAGGTACTTAGAAAATAGAAGAATAAAAGAGAATGAATAAAGAATATCGTAATGTAATGTAATGTAATGTAATTGCTGTACCTGGATATTTGGCATTTCCAGGCGTCCATTTCGGTCTTGAGATCCAGGAGGAAGAGGAAGATTATTGGCACGAGACCATTTCACTCGGGCACGAAGTGGACCTTCATCGCGGCATTGGAAAACAACCTCACGTCCTATAAAAGTTAAAAATTGCATAAATTATTTTATCTTTTAAAATATGATGAAGGAATTCTTTACCCTAACTTAGTTTTGTTCACAGTGAAATAAAAGTCAGAGACAGCAAGAAAAGTTAATTACACCACTAAAGACATGCCAATGTAAATTTTCTTAAGAGTGATTTAAGTTACCATCCTAATGTACACATTACTAAAGATAAAAAAATGGACAGATCTTACACACTGGCAAAAAGGATCAACATCAGATAAAAATTGAATTAGGATGTTTGGTAAGATACTCAACATCATATAAAATCAGGCCTGATAACGTAGCACATGTCAACCATGCATGAACAGACAAAATTGAATGTAGGTAAGGTATTGTGAATTTAATTTTGATTTTGTATTTTTGTTAGCTTAATCTGCACATGATATACACATATGCAGTTTTCTATCAAGCATGTAAAAGAAACAAACTGATCAATTTAAAAAAAAACAACAACTGATATGTACTATAGGAGACAGCATGCTTCATACAATAAAATTCATTTTCAGTAACAGAAAACAAAGCTCTATACATCACACATCTACAAATCACATGACTTACCAACTTTAACTGAATGAGGTCCATCCACAGAAAAAGAATGTATCACAGAAAGAATAACAACATACCGGTTGTTAGTTGATAAGTAAAGATATTGGAAATTAGGTAGGAATGTCAGAAAACCAGGATGTTATCTACACCGTTTTCACTGATACAGAGTGGGTGTTTTAAGCCATCCTTTTTACTGGTTACAGAACACACTCTAAATGTCAAGGACAAATTTTGTAACTTGCAGCGGACTTCTGTGTGCATAACTGAGTTCAGATACATTATTGTAACTTGCTAGTCACTAAATTTGAGTTGCTAGTTACAGTATTGTATCTGAGCTAATTATGCACACAGAAGTCCGGTGCTAGTTACAACAATTATCCTTAGACATTTAGAATGCAGGATGCCGGCGTGCGTGCGGGCTTGCCTACCGTCGCACACAACCAAGGCACCTTACGGCCCTGTGCGAGCAGATACCAGTCTGCACACCTGTATCAGGTACATAACGAGAAAAAAAAGATGGCTTCGAACACCAACCCTGTATGTGGATTGAAAACATGTAAACTTTACACACCATCAAAGAAAGGTTCACAGACAGGGAACAAGCAAAAAAGAGTCTACAAGGACATGAGACTATTACATTAAAACTTTAATATGCTTACTTTCTTTGATGATTTGATCCTCTGGGTATGTCTTCAGGTTCAGATCTGCAGGGCTGGATGGAGGGTTGCCAGGTCTCCTTGCTGAAATCATTAAGAAGAAATTAGTCCACTTGGTATAATTTTTTTCAATGACTATGTTACACAGTGAGTAAAACACAAAAACAATCAAATTTTAAACCTTTGAACACAAAATGGAGTTAGCAAAAAGAATATTTTATTAAATTGAGTTTAATGTTGACCAAGTAATCAAACTGTGACATAGAACATTTTAAACAGGAAAGTCAATAAGCAAGTCAAACTGTACTGGGGTAGTTTAGCAAGTATACATTTTGGTATATGGCAACACACATCATGCACTGAACAGATCACTTACAGCAATCTAATTCATCACTGATATCATGGGGACAGTCACGTTTCCCATCACACCTCTGTTGTTCAGGAATGCAGGGACCATTTTCACAACGAAACTCTCCTTGCAAGCAAGGTCGCCAATCTTTTCATTTATCATTTGTAGTGTAGAACAAAGTCAAAATCAGCTTCAATATTCCTTGAATCACCTCCAAAGATGTTACTGTTTTTAAACAATACAATAATAAGCTTACCACAGTTTGCTTCATCAGAAGAATCGATGCAGTCTGAACGTCCATCACAAACAGCAGACTGGGAAATACATAGTCCATTGGAGTGGCAAGAAAATTGTCCATAAGGACAGCTCCGTGGTGGAGCGGCAGTTGATGGAGACTGATCAACTGGGGAAAAAACAGAAGAAACTGTTGTTACAATATTTGAACTCATTGGAAATAAAAAACCCTGGCAACAATTAACTCAAATTAAAATACATAATTAAGGGTGGACTTACCACAACTGTTCTCATCACTCCCATCCTGGCAGTGTGGGCGGCCATCACATTGATACACATTAGGGATACATTCTCCTGATCCACATCTGAACTCTCCAGGTCTGCAATCTGCGTAAATTCAGATTGGTGAGACACAACTTCTCAATTTATTAAATAACAAAGAACAAGATAAAGAAAGATATCCTGGACTGGTTTAAATGGGGAAAATAGGTACATTACAGTCATAAAGTGACTTATTAAAGGAAAGACATCAATCTGAAATAAGTTGGTGTTTAGCCTCTACTTGATTTACTCATATTGAATGCAAATTCTGCAGTCTTCAAAGGTTTGGAACAGTTTAATGAATTATAGTTACCAACAGAGTTATTCAAACAGTTTACAGAGATAGTAAAATCTCAAGTAGGACCGTGAAATGCCACATGAGAAAGCAATATATGCAGAAATGTTTCTCACACTTTTCCAATGCCTTATTTGGTTTGAAGAGTGAGAGAATCAAATGCTCGCTCCTTAAGCATGCATCCAATACATTTTCAAAAGACACATAAAAGTGGCGACTAGAAAAATCACCGGAGTCAAGATTACTTAATCTTCTTTGATCTAGCGAGTAAACTATATCATGCATTCATAGTACATATCAAAATAGACATTTAAAAAAAATCGATATTGAAAGAATTATTATGCATATGTACAGTTTTAGCTAAGAAAATATGAACTTCACAACACCAGCATGCCCAATCCTTATAGTCACAGTAGTTGTATAAAAATGCAAGGTATTCTCAGAATTTTCAGAAAACTAAAAATACCTTATGAGGTGAAAAATTAAGATTTATCTGACGAATCTCTGTTGAGCACATACTGCTATTTTACTAAATGCTTTTAAAGGGTAATATGGACTAAAGACTATGGACCTGAACTAGGGAGACCAATAGTAAGTTTGTTCCCATGCATGTTGAGATAGATTCTCAATGAAATGTTCTTTCAAATTTTGAAAAACGAAATTAGAAAAAGGTTTAAACTACAAGATATTTACAGTATATGTTAAGAGTGATAAGTATAACATGGTTTTTCCTTTAACTATTTACTTCTTTTGAATTTTTTTCTTTTCTGTACAGAGAGAGGGTTTGAACTATCAACTTAAGCCATTGCAAAATGCCAAATTTGGAGGCTAATTTCTCCTATCATGCTGAGAATTTCATGCACTGATTGGTATGCACAGATGGCAAACCTTCATGTAAATAGTCATGACTTGATCAGCTAATATGGCAACACCGAATTTGGGGCATATAGAATGATAGTTTAGATAGATTAACACATACAGCACCAGTAATTTCATGATACTACCCTAGTAGTTTCCATTCCAACCCTCCATAACCACATGTGGTTGTTGGCACAGAAAGTGATAATGAAAACAAATGAACTGTATAAAAGAAACACTACTTGTGGTAATCATCCGAAATGATGCCGACTTATTTTTGTTTAATAGGCCTGCTGCAAAATATTTTACTCTGAATAGAATATTTCAAATGTTAATCAGAAGAAAACCCTACGGAACCCTAGCCCATCATTGCCTAATAGTTTGATTAAAAGACTAAATAATTTTTATGAGAATTTTTCTTTATGGAGTTTGGTCCAAATATGGAATGCTAGTTTCTTTACAGTACTACAAACCCAGAAAATTACACCAGTTAAAATATGGCTATTTGAGTAGTATGAAGTATGGTACAGCAAATGGTAAGATAAGATGGACTAGATACCATATCATAAAATTCCTAAAAAATAAAAAAAACCTAAGAAATGTTATACACATTCCAAGGATGCGAAAAATCCATTAATTATAAATTTATAACCATCTGCTACAAAAACACCTCTAACCAAAGCAGTTTTGCTCATCAGAAAAATCCCGACAGTCGTAGAAATTGTCGCAGCGGTGTTTCAGACTAATGCAAACACCAGCACCACATGACCACTCTTCATCCAAACAAGTTGAGTCGAGGTCCAAACCTGAATTGATTCCATGTCAATGAGGCACAGACAAAACAGAAAAGATTTATATGCTGATGGAAAATACAAAATAGCCCACTGTTCTGTGTGAGTTGTGTCATGTGAACCATCCTTAAGATACACTGTCAAATGAGCATGATTGTAGCTTTTGATGAAACAAGGAAATTGTGCTTGAAATAAAATAAGAGGAAGTGCTAAAGATATTGGTGAGCTGAAGTTTCAGTTAAAACCAATGGTTTAAGCTTCTTCTAGATAACTTACCACAGCCAATTTCGTCTGATCCATCTCTGCAGTCAGGTATTCTGTCACATTTTCTCCTTAGATCAATGCATGATCGATCGCTGCATGTAAACTCATTACCACCACAAGTTGGCTCTGAAATAGCAAAAAATCTTATGAAAAGAGAGTCTAAACTAACACGCCTAAGGAGAAAAAAAAATGTTGAATTTATAGTAGGGAGGAGTAGGGTATTTAATGTTAGTTAAAGCATGATGATATTAATTGATAGATATCTATACATAGAGAAAGAAAACAGGAGAAAAAGGTGTTTGAAAATTTAAGATATAAGAAAGAAACCCACCACACTTAAATTCATCTGACCCATCAGTACAGTCCTCTATGCCATCACAAAACGCGGAAGAATCCACACAAGATGAATCAAAACATTGGAACTCATTAAGGCCACATGGTTCATAATCCTCTGATGAATAGTCATCGGACTCTTTATAGTCTAAATCTTTTTAACCATGGGCAAAACAATAAAATAAATAGAAAAACACAAAAAAATAAACAAAACACGAGGAGAAATGAGGAAAAATAAATAGCATTACACATGCAAGACTTATTTCATGCAAAGAAAAAATGTTGTCAAAAACGTGAAATAATCTTAAGGGGGCAAGTTTGGCCACCAACAGTTTTGAAGAGATCCTTTTAGTAGACATAGAAAATTGCCACTTAGAAGTTTGACTTGAGGATTTTATAAATACAACAAATTATCAGTGGCACATGCAATTGAATCAAGCTGAATGTGAATGGCAAACAATGAAAAATAGGGGAGGAGTGAGAGAAAGCAAATTATCTCTGCTCACAGAGTAAAAAGGCAAACAAGGATCATAGAAGCTAAAATTACTGGTGGCACTTTGACAATTTTGGTATTTGATTTTCTAGAGGATGAATTTTAGACTAGTATTTAATGCAATCCTAGTACCATATATGTACAGTGGTGTTTTACTTTAAAATGATCTAAATGCCCTCATATACAGATACTTTTGAGACATGTGCTTACCACAGCCATCCTCATCAGATCCATCAGGACAATCAATTGTACCATCACAGGTTCTTTCGCCATCTAGACACTGGCCATTGGTACATGTAATTTCATTGGGAGCACACGTTGCTGTTTGATATGCCACCAACAATCCCCAAAATCAGAAAATAAGCAGCACAAACATGCAAAGGTGAATAAGAATTAAAAATGTAATAAGGCAGTGCATAAGTGAATGATCACACACTAAGTGTCTGAATTTAGCAGGATTGCCAAATGAGACAATTTTGGAAGGACAAAACAAATGCTACCCAAGAATTTTCTTTTCGGAATTATGAGCGTGAAGTATATCATATGATTGACGCAAGATTCATCAAAACTGGAGAAAAGGCAGTACATAAATGTCTTGTGATTTTGAATTTGAAATAGAAAGTATGTCATGACAGTAAAGTGCATTGAGAAGGATTAGTAGATATGGGAGTACAGGTACTGCAGGAGAGCTAATATTTGAGGTAAGAGGGGGAACATCAGAAACATAAGATGAATTGATATATACCACAAGATTTCTCATCACTCCCATCAAGGCAGTCTCTGATTCGATCACATCGATATATCTGCCGAATGCATTGGCCGCCGTCTTCACAACGGAATTGATCGGGTTGGCATTGAGGCGGGTCAGTTATACCAGAGCCGGACCCTACAATGTGCAACACACAAATTTGAAAACAAAACAATAAACACAAGAACAATACAAAGCTAGCATAATTGGAACAGGCAGCTTCTTTATGATAAACCTAACATCAATGGCAGTAGCATTTAAAACTTAGGAATATTACCCAGCCTTGGTTGAAATAAGGTGTGCAATAGCACCAAAAAGTAGATAAAAATTAAGTACTGTATGGTCAATCAGTAAGGTCACATCATGAAAACAATGAGATAAAACTCTAATCAATAGAAAACAAATTTGATAACATTTTGTAAAATAAATATACATAAATACTGGGGTGATCGAGATAAAACACACAGGATGTATAGGAATAAGCTTATTAGGCTGCTCTTCTGTAAAGTAAAGCAAGTTTGTGAGTTAAGGAAACCCCCTACGTACCATGGCTAATAGAACAGTTTCTTTCATCATCACCATCAGCACAGTCAGGTACCCCATCACACTTTTTGGCCATGGATACACAATATCCGTCAGAGCAAGAAAAGTCTGATGCAGGACAAGGAGCGACAATATCTAAACAAAAGCACAATGCACACAAAAATAAACAAAGACAAAGTGAAAGAAATCTAAAAGCAGTGCAGAGCTTTTACTCTCATTCACTGACAATAAGTACCCTTGTGGTAATTTATTTTTGTGCTCATAGCAGAGCTTAAGATAATTTTTAAAATTAGCATAAAGCAAGCATGAAACAGTGCAGAAGCCTATAATATCTTTGCATTTTCTGCCCAGTGCACAATGATAGCAAAATATTGATGCCAAAATAATATTTTCAAGTTCAAGCTAAGCTAACTCCCTTAGAATGAACAAATCAACAAACAAACAAAAGCTAAGTGAACAATATCTTCCTGGGAAGAGAGTGTGATATATTTCAATATCCTGGCAGAAAGAAATAGCTTGTTGAAGGTCAATGAGGAGGGTAGCATGGTGACCTTTCTGGATTCATTTAATAACCCCTTGAGCACAAATCAATGAAATGAAAAAAAAAAAAAAAAATTAAAAAAAAAAACACAATAAGTCTGACATGATGACATTTCGGTCATGCTCTGGTGTTAAGTACCACCCTTTCTAATAAGTGTTTGACTAGGTAAATTGCACAGTCTGTTTCTATCCTGTATAATCACTTAAAAACTTATATGTTACAGGTAAAGTCCGGGTGTCAGGGAATGTCCGGATTCCCTAGCCCCGGTAGGGAATGTCCGTTTGGGACGACTGAAACCGGGCATTCACTAGACAATGCTATCCATGTTAGACATTCACTGAAGGCAGTCAGGGAATGTTCAAAATCGGACTTTAACAGAGGGGGTGGCCAGAAATGTTGGGGATGAAAGTTCAGGTATATGGGTGTATGGGGTATGGGGGTATATGGGAATCCAGACATTCCCTGACACCCAGACTTTACCTTTAACATATATAGCCTAACAGTTAAATTCCACTGTATGGTGCATTTATAAATACAATGTATTAAAAAAAATTGTCATTTGACAAATTGTTTATATTATACCGTAAGTGTAAAGTAAACTTACCACCGCAACCATCTTCATCACTTCTATCGTAGCAATCAGGGTAACCATTGCATCGTTTTGCTTGATCAACACATTGTCCATTATTGCAGAAGAATTCATGGTAAGCACACTGTTTTGCTGCGAAATATATTGAAATTACAGGTGGAACACTTAAAATTGTAGCTTCTCTAAAATTAAAAATACTTACGGCAATTTCTTTCATCTTCTCCCTCTGGGCATTCATATAATCCATTGCAGCGCTGAGATAAACTGAGGCATCTACCGTCAGAACACTTAAACTGGTCTGATCCACAGACTGTAGAAAAGAATTAGAATTAGAAAAATTTAACAGCTCAGGTCCTTACACACAGACATTGTCTATCATACATTCTATTAAAACATACATTTATCACAGTCATCCTCATCAGAGCCATCGGCACAATCTATTTTCCGATCACAGCGATGAAGAAGTAGAATACAAGAATGGTCACGGCATTGGAATTCTTCTTTAAGACAACCAACTGTGGTAAAGACATTTCTTTTTTAGAGATAGTCATATGTATTTAAAAAAAAATAGTGTAAGCAAATTCCAAAATAGAAATTACAGTATATCAATAGAAAGACAGATACAAAATTACATCCAACAGATTTGCCACAGAAACCAGAACTAAAATGCACAACTCATGCTAAGCTTTAAACAGCAGCTATTGAGAAAACATGCACGCAAAGATGCTGACAACATGCCAAATAGTTGAATGATGAAAAAAGAAATACTTAACAGATTTCAGTAATGGTTTTTATTCTTCTCTACAACTGAGTAGAAAAGAAAACAGAAAGGAGATAGCCACAGGTAGACGACAAAGATAGATATATTTAAAAAAACACAAGAAAATATGTCAAAGTATTCAGAAATACACATAGTAGAGATAGTTGTATTCAGGTAAAAGACATAGAATGAGAACTGCTGTGAAGCCCATAGGACAAATGTAAAAGAATTAACATTGAGATAGGAATGACGCCCCCCTTGCCCCTCCAACCCCTTACTTTCCACAGAAAAATGTGGGAATATTCAGAGATCACAAAAAAAAAAAGGAACACCACATAGACGTAACATTAAAATGTGCATACTTTTACTTTCTGGACATGATTCCTCATCGCTTTTATCTTGGCAGTGAACCGTTCCATCACACCTTAGATTTGCAGAAATGCAGACACCACCACTTCTACAGATAAAATCACCTGGTTTACATGCTGTAAACATAACAAAATGCAAATATCCAGGGTACACCAAATGTTCTGCCAATCATGCAAAGGTGTCATGCAGCTACAGACTTCCACCTTCATTACAATAAAAATAAATAATTAAAATTTGTGGAATGTGACATTTTCTAATGAAGCCTATTGGTTGTCTTGAAAACAAAACAAGAAGTAAAGAAGTAGAAAAGCGGGAATAAACTTGTCAGCTTTAATTTGTTGTACTATATTATGAGGTTCAATAGACTGTAATTATTATGCATTAGAACAATGTCACATAATGAGAGGAAATTTTTCAATGATTTAGGATTGAGTTAAGTCTTTGACCATTCTCTGAACTTACGGCAATTCCTTTCATCAGACTTGTCTGGACAGTCAAATGCTTTGTTACACCAAGCATGGGAGGGGATACACGTTCCATCAGCGCAGCTTTTTTCATCCTCTCTGCATTCTTCTCAAGTGAGTAATAAAATTAAGTATTAATGAAAGTAAAAATAACACCTCAGCCTCTTAGTTTTATATCCAAGCAAGCATAAAAAAAGCTCTTATCATGCTGTGTAGTAAGTGTACTAAAACCTTAATTTATGTGCAATATACATAATAAATACTACCACCACAACTTTGAAAAATGCATTAGCAGCTGGCACTCACTTGTGCAACTGTAGAATTACATTTTAATAGTTGGCCAAACTTACATCACATTACAATATGCCATGCACACTTACTGCCAAAATTCCCTATATTAAGAATAATTTATTACATGGTGCAGGATTTTAGATGAAGGTACTCACGATGAGATTGGGAAGGACAGTTCCGTTCATCTGAATCATCTCGAAGACAATCCATTACCCCATCACATCTTTTGTGGCTTTCAATACATCCTCCATTTTCACAGGTAAAGTCTGTTGGCCCACAAGCTGCAAATCAAAAATTAGATCAGTCTAAATTTTTAGTATGCTTGAAAAATTTCAATGACATTTTACCAATGATATTTTCCCAATTAAACATGCACACAACGCTGAAATCTATCTGGTTCTAATACATTGAGTGCAATGAGTATTTGACCCCATGAAGAACCCTGGCACTGGGACTAGAATATAGTTTTACAGTTCCATGGCACTCAATATGTTAAAGTACTCTATAAAGCTCTAACACAAAATAAGTGTGAATTGCATGCACATGTAAATACTAAATGAAAATAAGCAAAAGAATGACTGCACTACAAGTGGAGTACATACGGCAGTTTTCCTCGTCATCTCCATGTTCACAGTCAATAGCTTTGTTACAGCGTCGGATATCCTCAATACAACGACCATCTCGACATTGATATTGGTCATCATCACATATGGGCTCTGATAAAGCACGCCAAAAAGAAAATATAAAGCAAACACTTAACATTTATGCAAAAAGAGAAAAAAATCAGAAAACAAGCCATAGTCCCGAAAGGAAATTACATTTTCTTATTTAGCACATAAACTTAAAAACAACAGAAATATTTTAATTATTTTTTAAGATCTCTGAAAATAAAGTTCTCATACCCGTCAGGAGATGAAATTTGAGGTATTTATCAGATAAACTATTTAAGCAAGTTCATATCCGTACAAGAAAATTTGACATTTGAACTTCAGCTCACGAAAGCAAAAGAATTGTAAAGTTAAAATAGGAACACACTTAAAACCAAAAGAAAGGACTGAAGGAATCCTTATGTTATATTTCCAACGTTAAAATTATTCAGGAAGTCAGGGCATGTTGAGGTGAGAAACATAGCTCTTAGAAACCCGCATTTGTAGTGTTAACCAATCCATATGAGAGTATCCATACAAGAAAAAAATCAAAAATTGCTAAATGAAACAAAAAAAAAATCAAAAAATAAAGCATAAATAGATTACAAGCCCAAAAGAAACGAATACAAAATGAAGACCACGCTACAAAGCACGAAGTTCGGGGAAAAAGAGCGTTTAAAGCAACATCAAACACTTTCAACTTTTCAACAATAAGCTGCCCCCCTCCCCTTCGAAAATCGGTAGGATGCATATTTTTTTTTCTTTTCTTTTTTTTTGCTGCTGTTGACAGCTCCCATACAGATACCCTCGACGTCGGACGTGGTTTGGCCCATGCAGCCGCACGGTCTCTCACCTGAAACAGGCAAAAGGGAAGAAAGTTGTCAAAATTGGCTCCGGCAGAAAATCGCAAGACCCAACAGATTCTGTTCGATCAGATTCAAAATCCGACCCAGAGCGGGGCTCATGTTGCTCCAGGTCAGATGAGGCGGGTCGCGACATCCCGAGCCTAGCCTCCTGGAAGTGGTTCGCGTGCAGCGAGCCTCCGCGGGGCGCTCCGCGGGGCGCGCGGGCAGGGCTGCGGGGGGCGACAGCCGGCGAGAGCTCACCCCCCCCCCACTATAAAAGGCTCACCCAAAACACGCCAGGCAGCGGAATGACGCGGCGTGCAATAAATCTACGGGATGACAGAAAATTCGTACTGACGACAGTATAATATACTGCACTGTGGGAAATGGGCGGCGCAGCGCGACACACCGCGACTGGTGGCGCAGGGGAGGAAAGGGGGGGGGGGAGGAAGAGAGGGAAGCAACGAGCAAAGCGCCGCTAGCTAGCCAGCCGTGGCTGGATCGACGCCCGGTGGGTAGGCAACACAACGGCCACCCGACGGAAGGAGTGGCTCTAGCAGCTCTAGTGGGCCCCAACGGGAGTTTTGTTTAGGGGATCGCCGCGCCGCCCCCCCCCCGCCACCCGAAGTCGGCGCACAGCGTCGTGCACGTCCATAATGAAAAAGCAGGTCGCCCTGTTCCAGGATGGGCCGGGGAAGGGGGGGGGGGCATCCCCGGTCGAGGGGCCGGGGGTCCCGCGGCGGGCTCCAGTAGGCACTTCATTTAGCGCAGTAGGGCGGCCGCTTGATTGCGCAGCCCCCTGCATGTGGCCAGGGAGCCCAGCGGAGCCCAGCGGAGCCCAGCCCTCCTGTAACGATCATAATTAATGCACCTTAATTTCCTGGCCGTTCACTGCCTGGCCGTCGGCGGCAGGAGGCAGCTGCTGCTGCTCCGGAGGAGGGGAGTGGAGGGAAGGGAAGGCGGCGGCGACAAGTTTAGAAGCCTACTCCGGCTCGACTGGGCGCACCGGCGCATCAGTCACCGCCGCGCCAAGTTTTAAACCCTGTGGCCCGTGGTGACAGAGGTTCTAAATCCTGTGGCCGGTGGTGACAGAGGTTCTAAACCCTGTGGCCGGTGGTGACAGAGGTTCTAAACCCTGTGGCCGGCGGTGACAGAGGTTCTAAACTGTAAACGCACGAGGTGAGAGGCAGGGCGCGGGTGGCATGTGGCGCGCACAAGCAGAGCCGCGCCGAGCACTGAAACAGACGTGAGCGCCAGGGGAAGGAACAAGGGGTTTAGTGGAGGGTGCGGTGGGGCTCGGGCGGGGAGGGGCACGGGCATGTCGAGGCGAGCATCGGGTAGATCACACAAATCCCTGGGCCACGTTGCACGCCCGACACGCTCGGGACGCTCCTGCTCCCCCGGAAGCGGAGCTCTGCCGCCCCCTCTTCAAGCACAAACGCTGCAAATTACAAATTCCCTCCCGCCCCTCCCCGCGTCCTCTTCTCTCCTCCCCCGCCTCGTCTGGCCCGGGGCCTGCTGCTGCACGCCTCATTCAAGTGCCCGATCCAATAGCTCTGGCGCTCCCCCACTACCCCCACCCACCCCCTCGCGATGAGAGAGCCACCTTGGCGAAATGTTTGGGGGTGGTAGGGGGGTTGTTTGGAGGGGGGGGGGAATAAAAAGTAAGTCTGCTGTGCTGTATGGGTTGTTGGGCTGTTGGGCCGAGGGAGCAGGGGAAGGAGCCGGGCGTCCTACAGGAGGAGGAGGAGGGGGTTGTAAACCAGTAAACCATCCCATCAGTTAATGATCCAGACCGACAAGGAGCCACACCGGGTGGGGGTGGGTAACCCCTTCAGGTGCGGTAACATCATCGCCGGCAGGGCGCCCGGCGGGCTGCATTAATGGGCGGCCACAACGCGTTATTAGACAGGAGGGGGGGGGAGATATGTTAAAGTACTCTATAAAGCTCTAACACAAAATAAGTGTGAATTGCATGCACATGTAAATACTAAATGAAAATAAGCAAAAGAATGACTGC
>NW_026267201.1:530838-532937 GCF_000697945.3 Frankliniella occidentalis
CCCACCCCACCGCTACCACCACTACCACCACCACCGCCGCATCGTAATCTGGACGATCTTATCCCACGCCACGACGGATCACGCTGTGGAGAGCGAAGACAGGCGAGGCTCCCCTCGCCACACGCAACCGCGCTCTACGGGCCTTCCCTACCGCGGGGCAGGGCATAGGGCGGGGCGCTGTGCTCCAGCGGGCCCCGCCCCGCCCGGCCAGGCCACGCCAACTCTTTTATCTCATTTTTACAGGATTTTTCCACGTCTATTTGCATGTTGACGGCACGCTTGTCGAGCTGCTTCGCCGCGGCCGCCCCTCCCTTCGAGCCTGAGGCCCTCCTGCAGTCGCTCCCCGCGCGCAACTTGTACTCTTCTTTTTATTTTAACTGCCGAATAGTGGCGGCTGGCCGTAAGCGCGCCCCTTCCGCGACATGCACCCTGCGACATGAGTCCCTGGGACGTGACACAAGCATCTCTCGTGCGGCGGCCGGCGACCCTCCCTCCATCGCGACGAGCTCCGACCGCACCATACCTACCCGCCATTAAAATAGGTTTGCTACGCTGCTTTTACATTTTAATGGGTGCGCATTAAAGAGAGCTGAGTCCGTGGGCCACTATTCCGGATCGTCCAGAGACAACGGCCGTTTTTTCTTCTTTTTTTTCAGGTTATTTCTGCAAAGCACTCGAGAGCTCGGCGCCTGTGAGACTCGGGGTAGGCCACCCCGCAGTACACGCATGCACTCCAGGCAAAATGTTGCCTACCCACGAGGCGCTATAAGAGGTCTGGAGCTTGCAGAGGCTGAACTTGGTAGTTTCGTGGCGTAGTTCTCTCTGGATGATTACCGTGCATATGGGTGCGATTTAATGGAAAAGTAGACGACGGAGTCGATGGCAGGAACAATTCGAGGCGGAATGTAGACTATGACACCCCATGTGAGCCTTACTCTGACCCACCCCCCGGCCGCCCCCGCCGCCTCACCAGTGTGCCTAGAGGACTGCTTGCAACGCGGGGGCGGCGGGGGCGGATGCACGCCAAGCCGCGCCACGCTACATCGCACCCCGTGTCCGTCTGGCCGCAATGACTCATTGGCCCCGGAAGACAAGCGCCTCCGGATGCAGAGGTGCGGGGGGCGGGACAGGAGGAAAGACAGAAAGGAGGAGAAGGAGGAGGAGGAGGAGGGGGGTAATCGCCACCGCTCCGGCCTAGTGTGGGCGTATCGGGGGGAAAAGAATCATAGCCTCAGCGTACCAAACACCGCACCCGGCGCTGATCTCGCAGCATTACCATCAACACTACCAACGAAGCAGTTTCTACCCGCCCTTTTACAAAAGCACACAAAAAGTCTAGAGCGCCGGGCTGTGACAAAAAGATTGGCGGAGAAAGAAGTGGCCGCCGAGAGGAAGAGGGTGGAGGGGGAGAGGGGTGTTCTGTTGAGGACCAGCGAGAAACTCTTGGCATGGAGGCGGCGGGGCGGCAGGGCGTATGTATCATTTACTCTCTCCTTACAGAACTCCCGCGCGGATGGAGGGAGAGGGAGGGGGAGTGGGGCAGCGGAGAGTCCCGCGATGAAGAAGAAGAGCGGTCCATTAAAGAGGGAGGGCAGGGGAGGGCGTAACTGCCGCTCCGGCCCCCGGTCTGGCCGGCGCTGCTGCTGCTGCTGCTGTCCAAAGGTCGCGGTGGGGCGAGCAGCGAGTAGTCTGTGGGTTAGAAAAGAAGCTGATGGCCGCGAAGACTGACCACTGGCCAGCCACGCCGCCACGGGGTGGGTCAGGCTGATCAACTCGCGACGAAAGAAGGTGCGCCGCATTACATTACAAGCGGAAGTTGACCTGCTGGGTAAGATTTTCTCTCACCCTCGCCTCGACACACGCCGTTGATGTCCGTTTCCTGTCCCAACGAGGCCTTTCCTCCCCTTCATACCAACCCCACCTCCCCGCGCACGGCCCGCTGGCGGGGGCAGAGCAGCAGCAGCAGCAGCAGCAACAGCGGCACACGAGCAACAGCCGCTTTAGAGAGCGAGCCGGAGCAGAGGCAGAGTAGGGGAGGAGGAAGGGGTTGCAAAAAAGAGGGGCCGAGGGGTAGAGAGGGGCGAGGGGGCAAGGGGAGG
>NW_026267201.1:533017-534069 GCF_000697945.3 Frankliniella occidentalis
GCGTCATCACCCTGGGCAGCGCGGGGGCGGCGCGGCGGGGGCGGGGAGCACGACAGGGAGTGAACAAGAGGGACATCTGCTGCTGCGGATGAAACAATTACATTTTTTTGGGACTCCATTAGTCGCTTTCGTAGCTGCGGCTGCTGCTGCTGCCGAGACTTTTTGACGCGCACAAAACGCCTCTGCTGCTGCCGCCACCGCAGCCGCCTCCACTGCCGGCCGCCCCGCAGCAGTGCAGAGACGGCTCAAGAAGACGAGAGTGGAGAAAAATGACGGCGCTTGAATTTTCATGCGCCTTTTGCCCCCACCTCCTCTCCTCTCCCTTACACAGGGTCGTCAGGCCATTCCCACGGAAGGGTGCTGCGGTGGAAAAGGGGGGGGGGGGGTCCTCACCCTTAAAAGTTTGTCATGTAAATAAGTGCAGAGTGCAGACCGCAAGGGGGCGGTTGTGAAGTGTTTGCGGCCCGTTCGGGCTGATTGTGATCGGGGACGAGCTGCAACCGTCGCAATCCCGACCGACAAACGTTCACACGGCGTTCGGGTCGACCGCTCGCAAGGTTGCACGGCAGGGTAAGTAACACCACGTTTTATGCCATCTGCTTGAAGAGTAAACGCTCATATAACGCATTACAACAGTAAACCGTGCCGAAAACTCTCCTCCGCCTCCCTCTCCCGCGCGCGGTCGCCTTTAACGAGAGCGAGTGCGTCCGAGTGCTTCGATACATCGGAGCGATACATCATGCAATCGAGGCCTCGCGACGCGGTAATGAGGGGGCGGGGAGGGACCACCAGCGGGAGGAGCTCGGCGAGATGACGGATGGGACCGACCAGCGACCAGCCAAGTGGCGCCAGCTCCGCGCCAGCTGAGGTCTCAAAATGAGTAGGGGTGAATAACGCCGCGCGGCATGGCGTGGCATGACAGCGCCCGATCGCCCAAGTGTTTTCAGCAAATATTTCTAGAATATTTATTTGAAAAATCTGCGATTTTTTCCCCGCAAAGTTTAATTTTTTTCCAAGGTTACTGAAAATGTTACAAAATTTTCCAATTTTTT
>NW_026267201.1:539024-542321 GCF_000697945.3 Frankliniella occidentalis
GGGGGGGAGCGGCCGCAGTGGGCCCGCGCACCACACACACGCACGCGCGCGCTGCCCGCGGCCGCCGGCGCCTTTGGAGGCCTCACCCGTGACGCCTTGCTTGCGAAATTATGACAAATAGGTTTTACTGCCCGGGGATGGGACGGACGGGACGGGCTGCATGCGGCGACCGCCGACCCGAGCTTTATTGCCGGCCACAGCCTCGCGCCGCCGCCGTATCTCCCGTCTGGATCGTCTCTGCCGCGCAGCCTGGGGCGGGCGGGGGGCAGAGATGGGGCGGCAAAGTCGGACCGCGGGGGCGGGCGGGGGCGGGGGCAGTCCTCCCCGCGGCAGGCGGCGCGGTCACCACCGCTGCCGGGGTCCTCCGGGGTTCATCTCCACCACCATGAATCCTCCGCTCTTTGACAGGCTCATATTTTACGCACTGTTTTAATCTCGCCCTCTAATACGGTCGTGTCGCGGAGCGCGCGGGGCGTGGCGGGGCGGGGCGGGGCCGAGTGTCGGACACCGCCGCGGAGGGCGTGGCGGCGTGGCGGCGCGTCGCGCAGCCGAGTGGCACTGGGTCGCCCCGCCCCGCCAAGGAGCACAAGCACCCTCGGGTGTTCATTTCCATACAACGCAAACACGACCGACCAATCGATAGGGATTAACCTTGCGGGGGGCGAAAACGGATAAAACGTAAAGCGGAGTAGAGGGCTCCGGCCGGGAGGAGAGGGAGAGAGAGAAAGAGAAAGAGAGAGGGCGCCAGCCGCTGCCGGTTATTAGAGAGTGCGGTCCGGTGGTGCGGTCTACCTTGCCATACTTTTACAATCGCCCTCTAGACTGGAGGGCAAACACAAAACACATGAGTGAGTAAAAGTGAGGGGGGACGACGGGGGCTGTCTGAGGTCTACGCGCGAAAGTAGGGGGGGGGGGGAAATTCACGCCTGCGCACATCGAGCCGTACACCGGGGTCTCATAAAGCATTACACATCCATCTTATTTGCAGGGAGATAGAGAGAAGAAGAGACATGCACAGATAGAGAGACCCGATTGAGAGACGCGGCAGGCGGTTGTCCAGTCCAGCCCAGCCAAGCCGGTGCGCTGTGGGCTGCGCTGCTGACCATCTTTGGAGTGCACTGGTAAAACAATCATGTAACCACACCACTTCGTATCTCCTCTTCAAAGTGCATCTTTTTGTCTATTGTCGTTAGAATATTTTAAAAAAATGTAAATTATGGCGTACTTGACTTTACGCGGGCACTATCTTTTTTTCTCAGTCCCCAACGCGGAATTAACCCAAGGCTTCCTCCTTTCCGCCCTACAAACTGGATCCCCGCCCCGCCTCACCTGGGCTAATCGGGCAGCTGGCGCGCCCCCGCCTCCCCCGGGACTTCCCCGGGACTTCCCCGGGACCTCATCCGGTACAGCGCCGCCGTCTTGTCTTCCCCTTCGCGCTAACGAGACGGCCTCTCTCTCCTCTGCGCCCCCTGTCATAAGCTGCGGGGAGATTTGTCCCGCCCAACGACGACGGGCACGCGCCGCGCCGGACAGGCCTGCCACTCACGGACGACAATGGGCTGCCAACACGACAACAATACAAATCCCACACTCTGCACTCCGCATAAGTTGCGACCGTATGTGCGCGCTCGCTGTGCTGTGGGTGTCGCGAGCTAAGTCGCGCTGACTCTTAACGAGCATCGTCGGACCAATAAAACAAGCGACCGCCTGCTGGACCCTTGTTACTCAGAGTAAGTAAACACTCCGCTGTGTGTCTGCTTCGCACACATTGTGACGCGTGCAGTATCGGGATGAAAAATTTTCCATTTCGGCATTATCTATATTGGCCAATTTTAGGGTGAATGGAACTTTCAAGAACTTCCCACAGAATTTTGAAGAAAACATCCTGGATACAATTAGCAAACAGTGTGTAAACGACACAGAAGCTCAGTCACAAGACAAACAGTCCCCCATCACAGTCTTTGCTGCTTGCGGAGTGTAGCGCAGGCATAAATCACTTTACTTGTCTAGTGCGTACATTGTTTTACATTGCGTGGGAAATGAGAAAGAGTCGTTTTTACGACGCTGCTAAGGAAGGCGACGTGTATACTCTTGCGGTAAACGCTCCACGCTCCGGTGCCCTCCTGTACCCACACCCCACACAATCTTGTGCACCAACGAACGGACAAATCAAAAGTGTGAAACACTCCATCGATTATAGCTTTGTTACCAATTACATTTGGGTTCACACATGTTAACACGTGTGTGCAACAGCAGCATAAACGCGTGTACGTATCGCCTTGCTCGCCAGGGCACGCGCTCAGCCACCACCACCTCTTCTTATTCATGTCCCCATGATAAAGTAACTAAGCCTTCGCGCGCGCGCGCGCACACACACACAAGTGCGCGTCACAAATGTCGCTGATTTATTTGCTCCGGCCCGCGTTGCCCGCCTCACGCGCGCGCGTCACACTCACGTCACGACAAGCATTGCGACACGCACGCGGCACATTTTTATGTAGAACACAAGTGACCATTCTATTTTTTATTACTTTGGCTTCTCAATAAAGCCGAATGCACACCAAACACAATCATATAAGGTGATTTAAACGTTTGCATTTTACCATTCTGAGTCATATCTCGAACAGGAGCGAGGAGAGGGAAGTCTCCACCCTCCTGCCCTGATTTAGATACCCGGATGGAGAAAAGGACCCCCCCCCCCCCGACCACGCACGCCGGACGGCCACCGCACTCGAAAAAGCAGTCCACATACTACACGTGTGGTTCGTGCGAACAACAATTCTTCCGCGATCGATAATCAAAGCGCGCGGCGTCTGTCGCGGACAGCTCTCTCTCCCTCTCTCTGACTCTTTTTTTGTCGCGTCCGGTCTCGTCGTCGTCACGGAACGGCCACGCGGCCGGAGACAAAGGGGTGAGGCCGGTGAGGCGAGGGCCGGTGGTGGGTGCTGCTGGCGCTGCTGGCGCTGCTGGCGCTGCTCAATGATTAAAAGCGCGCCGCGATCAGCTGACCGGCGCACGCGGCGCCGCGCACGCACGGGACAAGCCCCCTTCCAATCAGTTTGGGAATCGCATGCAGAAAAAAAAAAAGGTCTCAAAGTTGAAAATGATGTGTAGTACTGCTACTTGTGTAACAGGTGGCCGAGGAAAATGAAAATAACTTCAGATTTTGTGGTCGTACGCACTTACTGCAAATACAAAGGCCCTAACGTAAGTCACACCTTTTGGTAGAGTAGGGTGTTAAATAAATTTTTGAGTTTAATGCTTTTGTGCTTTTGTGAGGCACTAAAGCCCCCCCCC
>NW_026267201.1:548041-549381 GCF_000697945.3 Frankliniella occidentalis
GGGGGGGGGGGTCACGTTTCCTTCTGGTAGAGACAGTCTTGGGGAATGACCAACGCAGGCAGTAGTTGCGACGCCGGCCCGGCGCAGCTCCTGGTCACCACCAGCACCTACCAGTGGCTGCCAGCGCCCCCCTCCCCCCCAACCGGGGCCACCAGCACCTGCCCTCCAGCCCCTCCCAGTCCCTGCCGGCGGGGCCCCCACCCACCCACGCCCACGCTCCCGCGGTCAAGCAAGTTACCGCGCAATCTTTCCCCCCCTAAACGAGGTTTAGCTCGATCCGCTCGTCCGAGCGTCCGACCCCAGTTTGCCCCGATCCCCCTGCCACCGCCACCCCACTACAACCAGCCCCCAACCCCCAACAACAAGCGGCTCCCCTTCGCTGCCGACAGCTCTCGCGCTCGCGCCGGGGTTTTTGCAGCCTCTCGAACCCCTCCCCCTCCCCCCCATGCCCGACCGACGCTGGGGACCCCTCTCGCTGCTGGAGCCGGTCCACCGTGAGCCGGTCGTTCTGCGCTGGCAACAACGTACCTTTAGGTACCTTAGGTACTTCGTGCCGCCGGTAGGTCGCCAACCCTAGAGCAGAACCCTCCGCGATGAGCGACAACAGTGAGCGTCGGGAGTACCTTTAGGTACCTTAGGTACTTCGTGCGACAGGTAGGTCGCCGACCCTAGATAGAGCAAAACCCTCCGCGATGAGCGACAGCGGGAGTACCTTTAGGTACCTTAGGTACTTCGTGCCGCGGGTAGGTCGCCGACCCTAGAGCAGAACCCTCCGCGATGAACGACAACAGCGAGCGTCGGGAGTGCCTTTGGGTACCTCATAGGTACCTCGTGCCGTGGGTAGGTCGCCGACCCTAGAGCAGAACCCTCCGCGATGAGCGACAGGAGCGTCGGGAGTCGAAGCCTCACAAAAGCGTCCGGCCAGCGCCGCGCATCAGCATGACCAGACGAATCATTTGAACCGCACAAACAATGCCATAGACAGACAGCCATTCGGCCGCGGAGCCACTCGGCTAGCTAGCCTAGCCGCGGCTGTCACGCTAGAACAGTCAGTCATTTTTTATGAGAGAACCGACAAGCAAGTCTAAAGAAATAGGGTACCAGCGTTTTGGTGCCGCCGCGCACTTTAGCCACACCTAATTAATGGATAAATCGGGATAAATACGACCATAATCGACCAAAACGCCTGACAACATTTTTGGAAACGGGAGAGCATCTTTGCCCAGCTATATAAGGGCGACTGGAAGGGAAGGGGCTGCTGGCTGCTATGGACCAGGCGGCCTGATGGTCCTGGTGGAGCTGGTGGTGATGGGCGGGCAGGGCGCAGGGCGCAGAGGGGG
>NW_026267201.1:549431-553492 GCF_000697945.3 Frankliniella occidentalis
GGGGGGCTCTGTCCAGGCCAGTGGTCCGTGCCGCACCTCGAAGCGCGCCCAGCCACTTCCGACGCTTGCCCGAGTCAAAAACCTGCCCTCACCCCCCACCCACCTACTCGGTAAATCGATCAAAACGTGGTGTATAGCACGTGCTCGACCCAAAGAAGGTGATTGACCTTCTGTGGTCGTACGACCGCGCGGCGAGCTGAAGTGAGTTAAGATTAGCATTTAATACTCATATTAACGTATTGCTCAGGTAGTGCAACCGCCCTATAGGTGCGTCAGCCTGTCATCGCATTGTCTCCATCCGCCCGTCAGCGAGGGCTGCTGCTGCCGCCAAACCTAGTAAGCCTTCCCCATCCTTCTTTCGGCGGCTAGCTCAGCACGTCAGCTCGCATGAAGATCAGCAGCAGCAGCAGCAGCAGCAGCAGCAGCAGCAGCAGCAGCGGGCGTCGAGGCGAAGGAGGAGCAGGAAAAGAGGCAGAAAAGGGGGGGTGGAGCTGCGAAAGCGCCTCTTTTAAATTGTGCACAGGCAGCGTTCGGGCGCCGCGGCACGCCGTGCCAGTGCCGACCGCGGCCCGCGGGCGGGTGAATAGAGAATAGAGAACAGGATGTGGATGATGGAGAGGGAGAGTGGGAGAGGGGGGAAGGAGGGGTGTGGGATCGGGGCAGTCGCTTGACCTTGGGATCGCATCCCGCCGCCGTGAGCTGCTGCTACCCCGGGGGTGCCCTGCCTTGCCTTGCCCGGCCCTCCTCAGCCCGTGGCCCGGCCGGGTCAACGGCACGCCCACCGCGACGGCCCCCCTCGGCTCGCTCGCGGCCCCCACCCGCGGCCCCCACCCGGCCCATCGCCCGTCGCACACGCGCCCGCGTTGAGGTGCGCGCTTACGCCCACCGCGCTGGTTCGGGCTCGCGGGAGCGAGAGAGTGAGAGTGAGAGAGCGAGTGAGAGCGAGAGTGTGGCTCTTATCTTATCGCCGATGAGCGGCAGTGATTCAGCCACCAGGGCGGGCGCGCGGCGCCGGCGGCGCCTAGCTAAGGCAACTGACTTTGCAAAACAATTTTCGCGCACGTCGCTTCTCTCTTTTTATTTATCTTCCGCACTGACAGAACACATACACAATGTAATAAGGTTCAAGGCTACGCTCTTTCGCCGCCGCGGTGGTCCAAAACAGCGCGCGGCACGACGGCGCGCGCTCTCCCTCCTGGGTGCGAAACACTAACAAGCCGCGTAAACTGAGAACACCCCGCCGCACAGTCCGGCGCCACCTGTGCCCCACCCTCTGTCCCTTCAGTTATTCATGCAGATATTCCGAGACATGACTAGACACATGGCCCGTGTGCAAACAACACCGGGAGCGGCACGACAGTAACGACAGTAAACCGTCACGTGTCGCGGGTCACTGATCCTCGCGCCGGATAGAGTCCTGGCGTGGCGTGGCGCCGGCTTGGCCCACACTGACACTGTGGAGGCGTGTCTTCTGGTCTCTACCCCCCCCCACTCCATGCCCCCTTCCTTCTTACTTCTTTGCCACGGCCGTGGCCAATAAGGCCCGAGATGATGTTTATTGTCTGCCTGCCAATAATCCCCAATATAAATAAAATACAAAAGTAAAGAGTGTCGTGTAAATAACTCGCTCGGGAGTGTTTCGGTACGCCGGGGCGCCGCGCGGGCGGGCCGACAGCCAGTGGTGGGCAGCGAGCAGGAGGGCCGCGAACGCGAGAGGCGGCTCCGGCGAGAACCTATGGGGCGCGAGTGTGCGAAATCCCCACCGAGACTAAAGCAGGGGGTCATAAGTCAGAGCGATTGTACTACAAAGACAAAAATATTGCCGTAAGTATTTTAGCTTAACGGCTCTTTTCTTAAATTATAGACCAAAAAATTAAGTGAAGTGAATGCGAGTATAATGGATCGATAAACTTAAACGATCGAGCTGATGCAAACTTAAGTGCTACCCACATCTTTTTAATAGCTCTAATAAAAAGGCATTCGAACAATGCCTTTAAGTTTGCTATTTAATTTGAATTTTTAAATAAGAAGTAAGAGCAACAACTCATGGATGCACCACATGGTGGTTCGACTGTACACCGCGAGGGTCAATGAGACGAGTGGCTGCTTGTTGTTGCATCACAACAGCGGGGCTCGGCACGGTAGAGTACTACTGGCGGCGTCGCAGTGACGAACAGAGAAAGACCCAGGGGGAGCGAGAGGGGGAGAGGGACAGAGAACAGCGGATAGCCCGGGTCGATGCACTGATTATTGTTGCATTTCTTCTGCCACTTGAGTGCGATATGCAGCTATGCCCCGAAGTCCCGAAGTGTCATGTTTAACAAGCGAATGCAACGTGCGACACTCACGCCTGCCTGCCTGCCTCCCTCCCTCCATCCCTCCCTCCCATCACCCACCCCCACCCCCGAGTGACTCCGCTCCCCCTACCTGCCGCCTCACCGCGCAGCCCCTCGAGACGCCACTCCGTCAGAAAGATGAGTTAATGAGAGAAGGGTCTTCCGCCGATCTGCCGCGCTGCGGGAGGAGAGAGGCCCAGAGGAACAAGAGACGGCTGGAAGACCATCAATCTCTATTCCCCTACTTATGACTTCGGCAGGCCGTCCCGGTCCGTCCGCCCACCTGGAGGCCCCAGGGCGAGCTGAAGTCGTCTGGTTGACAAGGTCGGCGGGCATAGCAGCGGCCGAGATCTCGGCTTCCCACTTTCCCAGTTCAACGCCCACATTGCGTTACGAAGAAAACTAGCAAAAATTAAATTTTCGCGAACGCGAAGTTACTTCGTGCGGGTAGAAAAAAGCAATAAGCGTAGTGAGGAATGGCAATATCGTTCTGCAAAAACGCAAACAATCGGTGTGCTGCGGGGTGTCATGAGAATGACGACACGACACGCTGCTCCCACCGCACTCACCAACCAGCCTGGCAAACGATCGCTTCGGCGTGTATTTACCTGCAGACAAACAGAGAAAACAAAGGGAATTAGCGTGGATTTGTGACGAACAGGGCACTAGCGCGGCAGGAGGGGGCACGCTCATCGGCCACGTTCAGATGAACAAAGAGGCTGGTTGGGGAGCCTCGAGAAGTAGAGGAGGAGGAGGAGGGCAAACGGCAGACGAGCAAGCGCACGCACCTCCCTCTGCGAACAACACCACCGCGAGCTGCTGCCGTTGAAACAGCCGCCAGGTCAGAGATTATCCGCGCAGAGAAGAAGAGGCGGCAGGTCGCCGTAACAGTCACTCGAAGCTGACAGGCGTGCCCAGCCTGGCACCGGCACAGAGTGTGCGGCGCGAACGCCGTGACGGTAGGCACGCCCGTCGGACAGGGGTGCGCGCCGGGCGTGCCTACCCCTCGGGCGTCCCCGGGGACCCGGTGGACGAGCGGGGCGGGAACCCCTCTCTGGCGGGACCGACCAACAACGGCCCCCGCGACGGCGGCACAGTGAAAATTTATGTAATTTTTACGGGAGACTTTTCCATGAGAAATTATTAAATGATTTCGAATAATTGTAAATCTACAAAATTATTGTGACACCATGTATCGACTTTTTATGGTACCCTCATTCACCGAGCAAGAATGACCCGTCGTAAATTTGCTTCCTCGTTTGGCAAACTTGTGCAATGTATTTACGTCCTTTGTCAATCTCGAATATGAACCGCGTCTACTACTAGGTCGACATTAAGTGAAATTGCTAGGAAAAGTGGGTCGCTAGAGAGGCGTAGTTGTGCGGGCTGCAGGGGTGAGAGTGGGGGGAGGGTGAGGATGAGGCATGAGACTTTGTAATAATGTATACGACTTGAAATGTCACCCCGCTGCAATAATAACTGCACTCACTTTCGGCGCGGTCAGATCGACAGGCGCCGGGTCGCGGCGTGGCGGCGCGTGGCGCGGCGGGGTCGCGTCGACAAGCCGGGCGGCGGCGGCGGCGAGCGGCCGATCGACTCCCCGAGTGGATTTGTTGCATGAAAACACGGCTATTCCATTTGGGGCGGGCGCGGGTCGGGTATCGCGAGTCGGCCATCGGCAGCACGCTCCTCCCTGCGGGAGAGATGGATAGACGGCCGCCCCGC
>NW_026267201.1:554747-557328 GCF_000697945.3 Frankliniella occidentalis
ACCACCACCCTGCCTGGGGGGCGGGCGGGGCGCTTACGGCGCAGTGACTCCCCCCCCCCCTCACTCCGTGCAGTATGTGTGGGGTCGGGGACGCGAGCAGCCATAGAGAACGACTAGTTTCTCTATGCGAGCACCTCTTCTAGAAAGAGTTCTCTGGACCCCGACCTCCTCCACACACTTCCATTCCTTTTCGCATCCCCAGTGGTCTGGTCTATTTAATGGTATTTGTCTATCCGAAGATGTAGATATCTTCATTAGCTATTCTAGAAAAACCTATTTTTAAGGGTCGTGTAAGTAAAATATAACTATCAAAAGTAATGATAGATACCCTTTTCCCATTTTCATAAAATGTGGAAAGACACTTAAGCTTGGATTCGAGCTACTACTTCCTTTACTTCCTATTGGACACATTTTGGCCCTTGGCCCGAAACGGTGATCTATACTGTGTCGTCGAGTCAAGTATCATTTAGTCTGCGACGTTTTTCTTCCCAGCGGTTTAGTGATTGGACATCATCGCCTTTCCAACTTGTAGAGCAGCCGCAGACGCGCATACCAACCATAGCAACGTCGGCGAGCTATTTCCGAACTCTCTGCAACTTTACAAACTCGCGCGATCGAAACGGTCCGTTGGTCCATTCCACGAGTGGTGGCATTCGCCTGCCAAGCAAGCTTGTACCCCCGTGGCGCGCTCGGCCCACCCATCTGTTGCCCGTAAAGCTCTCCTCGGCCACTCTGCTGGCTGCGCTACGCGCGGCGGGCCGTGGTGGCGGTGGTCTAGTGCTAGTGCGTCAAGCCGGCTTGTAGTAGCGCGATCTGAGGCGCCGGCCCCGAGCACTCTAGGACAGGCTGCCCGCGCAAGCCCAGCGAAAACATAAGCGTTCGAGTGGCCGAATAACGCGAGTGCCTTTGAGGCATGTGCCCCGACTGGGCAGGCAGGCCGGCCGGTCCTGACGTCACCAAATCAACATTCAGACGAAATGAAAGGGCGCCATATGCCAGCGAGGCGGCGCGAGTGCGGGAGTGACGTGGAGTGGACCCAACAGACTATTTTTTAAAATTTAATTTCTCGGGGTAGGTGGTAGGGGGAAACCGTGAGACCAATAGGGTGTTCCAGGCAATCTAAAACGGAAGTAGGAAAAGAACAAACTCACTGACCCTTCTGTTTCCGTAATGGCTCTGATTGGTCGATCTAATCACGTGTCTCCGCGGCCTTTCAGGTATAAGAAACTGTCATATCAGTTTCGAACTCCCCTCCATATTTGAGAGGTTAGGATCGGACCAAACTACCATGGTAGTTTCTCATACTGGGCGGACGGAAACAGATAAATCAGTGAGTTTGTTCTTTTTCACTTCCGTTGTAGATAGCCTGGAACACCCTATTCGCCGGTCGGTATTAAAACCGCTCTGAACGCGTTACAAGAGTCCAGCCAGAGCCACGGCCCGCCGTCCTGCGGGGTATGTGCGAGGGGGAGGGGAGGTCACCGCAGTCAACTCGGCCGGCTGTTCGGGCCGGGCCGGGCGCGCGGCGTGACTGCTGTGCAATGGAACGGAGAGGCGACACACACATCAACATCAGCATCACCACGAGCACCGCCACAGCAGCGAGGCAGGCGCGCGGCGGCGGCGCGGATCGCAACATAACTATTTTCTTCCTGTTCATTGTGGCTGTTTGGACTTTTACTGCCGAAATGTTTGCGGGCACTCGTCACGTGCGCGTCGAACGGGCAGCCACAACGGCTCCGCAGGACGCGCTCTAGTTTACTTCCCATAGGCGCAGCCGCTGATGAGGTCATCTCTACAGAGAGAGAGAGAAGTGGGGGGGGGGGGTCTTCAGAGTATTCCCCATCAAGGCGCGCACTGCTGACCAAACATTTCGCGCACCGACGCGCTTCTCTAAACACGACCCCCCTCCCCCCTCCCCCCTCCAGCCCTCGCGGTCCTTTTGTCCTCCTTCTGCCCCGCGTGTATACGACCTCGAAATTCTCGCGATAGTTTTTTCCTTTGTCACTTCCCGACAAAATAATAATAAAAGGCAAACCAACATGCCAGCGTGAATGAAGTATTTTTCACTTCCTCCGCCGCGCCATATCGTCCACGTGTCCGCGCCCCCGCTGAAGCGCGCTGAAGGCGGCTGGCTGGAGGCCCGTGACCCCACGGCGAGGCGGTGAGAGGTCTCTCACGTGGGCCCCACCTCACCTCACACCTGCCACGGCCCACCCGGAGCGAATCCGAGGAAATTAAAAATAATAATAAAACTCTCAGTCACGTAAGTGAACTGCTGCACAGCTGCACCCGGGCAGCGCTCACGAGCGCTCCCCACTCCCACCGCGGCATGCACTGCAGGACAAGGCCCTGGGCGGAGTCCAATCCGTGACGACTAACGACTACGTCGCCGAGGCTGGGAGCGGAGTAGAGCGCGGTCCTTGCAGCCAGTAGCGAACGTATTGCCTTTTTGGCCCTTTTTGGGGGGGACCTTTTGGCGGCCGCTTTGGCCCTTGGGCCCGTGCTGGTTGCCGGCCAGTGCGACACGGAACAGTGGGCGAACACAGAGGGAGGCGGCAGCGCGTGGCGTCGCGGGGGG
>NW_026267201.1:562108-567600 GCF_000697945.3 Frankliniella occidentalis
GGGAGGGGGGTACGCATTAGCAGACGACATGCCGGGAGCGGCGCGGGAGCGCGTCCTTCCGCCGCCAACACCAGCACCCGGTCCTCCGCGTCCTTCGTGAATCGTGAAGCTCCATCCTCGCAAAGCAAAGGCGCCCGCCCGCGCAGCGCTGGGGGGCACTGCAAAGCACTGCAAAGCGCCGCGAAGCGCTGCGAAGCACCGTGAAGCAGCCGCTAGATCTCGTTTTAATGGGATGACCAGCCCAAAAAGGAACGCCGGTGAATAAAAACGGAAGAAGGGGCCGGTAAAAAAAGGGAAGAGGGCAGCCCGGGCCGGGGAAGATAAGTCATCTTCTTGCTGTCGCGCTCGTCTCCAAGGATAGGCGAGTGCACAGCCAGCGGGCAGCGGCCCGCGCCCGTTGGATTTGAAAAAAGGCTTCGATCAAAACCATTTTACTTTTCAGTGATATTTTTGGCGCAGAACGGGAGGGCGTTGGAGCGTGCGTGCTTTTGTGGTGTCTAGTCTACCGGGTGCGCGCCTCCGCCTCGCCTTAGCGACGCTCAAACAGTCGTTACCGCCGCCACGCCACGCCACGCCGCGCCTCCACGCTCATCGCCTTGTTCCAAGGACGCGACGTCCACGGATCCAATTCGCATCGGGGAGCAGTGCACTATGGCATCCGAGTCCGAGAGCGTCCCTCGGTCCCTCGCCCCGCTCCTTGCCGCCCGCCCCGCGCCGCCACGTCGGTAGCCACGGCGCATCGGGGCGTGGCGGGGCGTGGCGGGGCGTGGCGGGGAGGAGCAGCGACCCAGCCGTATACCCACAGCGAAGCCCACGGTGGAGGGAGAGAAGGTGGCGGCACGAGGGTTCTGCTCGTGGGTCCAGAATCTCGACAGGTTAGGGGATTAACGCCCTAGTCGGGGCCAACTGTAGGGCCTGTTCACACTACCTTCAGTCGGGGCCTCCGTGCAGGTAGGTAGGTGGGAAGCCCAGACTCAGCTTGCGCGGGACGGGCTCGTACCTGACTTCTCTCTCGCACACTCCGGCCGGGTGAGCCGGGCGAGGGTCGGTGCCGCTCAAGCTAAGTCGGGGCGGCCCACGTACCTGCATTGGCCGCCCCGACTGCAGGTACTCTGTACCGGCACGTTAGATAGCCCCGACTCGGCCGTTAATCCCCTAACCTGTCGAGATTCTGGACCCATGGGTCCCTATGCTGGGAGACTCTCGTGCCGCCACCTTCTCTCTCTCCACCGTGGCGAAGCCCATCAACAAGTCATCTCGGCGTCTCGTCACGGTGATTTGTTCCCATGCGGGATGGTGCCCCGCGGGGCCCCGCGGCCGCCGCCCGCTCTGCCGCGCGATCAGTCGGGAAACAAACTGGGATGTGTATCGATCCATACCGCGCCGGCCAGCGGAGGAGGGTTGCCTCCCCGCGAGTCCGGGGGCCTTCCAGGGCTCTGGCCAGGACGCCGACGAGGCGCAGAGGCAGGAGACGGACGGACACACCTCTCCATGGGTGGCGGAGGACCGGGCCTTACACCTGTTGAGGACGGCAGCGACATGCCGCAGTCGTGCGGTCAGCGGGGGGCCGCCGGGAAGTGGCTGCTGCAGTCAGCCAGAGTCCGGCTGAGGCGGAGGTACAGGTACTCGACGAGGTACTCGAAGAGGTACTCCACGATGTACTCCACGATGTACTCGACGAGGTACTTGATAATGTGCTCGTCAAGGTACTCGATGTGCTCCTCGAGGTACTCGATGTGCTCATCGAGGCACTCGATGTGCTCGTCGTCGGAGCGCGGCGAGAGCTCGACGGGGCCCCGTGTGGTCCGCGGCCCACGCGCCGCCCTCGGGCGGCTATTTCCAACGCCAAGAAGGGCCCAGTGCTGGCCGTGCCATGCGCACGCAGGAGGGCAGCTCTGCGAAACGGGGGTCGGCACGTAAACAATACGCTAGGCCGAGCAGACCAGAGTTAGTGCCGAGAGTCTGCGCCCCGAACTTTAAAACCCTCAACGGCATTCCACGAAACGCTTCGGGTTGTGGGGCGATATACCACCATACAAAACAGAAATAAATGTATCTCTCCACTGGCCAACAAATATCACAACGTAAAATTTGTGTCTAAAACGAGAGCCTAAAAATGAAAATTGAGTCACTGCTTTACGAGAAAAGGGCAGTGCAGAAAACGGCGGAGACGACGAGCGCGAATGATGCCCAGCATGATGACCCTCAATGATTCCCCATCGGCCGTGCCAGACATCTGCTCCGCCCCGCCGCGCCCGCCGCAGACACTTGCACAAATACAGAGCCGGCGAGCGGCGCCGAGCGCGCCCAGGCTGACCCTATGGACTGACCAGGCTCTCAGGGGCGTCGCTAATGTGGCGGGCCGAGGCGAGGCGGCTGCGGCTGTTGCTTGCGGCCGTGCACATGCAGAGCGCAAGCCTCCTCCCAGACCGCCCCGCCCCGCCGCGCCCCGCCACGCCAATGGTCGTTGAGAATGCCTCTACAATGTTGCAGCGGCGGCGGCTGCACGGACCTGCACGCGGCAGCGCGCCCTGCAGATCATCAGCGTTATCTCGCCCCGCAGGCCAAGGAGGGGCTCCAACCTGAGCGAGCGTTTGCATTCAGACTCGGGCGAGAGAGGTGGAGGAGCGAGCGAGCAAGTGAGAGTGAGAAAGACAGGAGAGAGCGAGAGAGAGTGAGAAAGAAAGAGAGAGAGAGAGAGAGAGAGAGAGAGAGGAGAGAGATAGAGAGCGGAGAGAGAGAGAAAGGATCGAGGAAGAGAGGAGAGAGAGAAAAGAGCGAGAAAGAGAGCGGAGAGAGAGAGAAAAGAGCGAGAAAGAGAGAGGGGAGGGAGAGAGAGAGAGAGAGAGAGAGAGAGAGAGAGAGAGAGAGAGGAGAGCGAGAAAGAGAGAGGAGAGAGACAAAGGCGTCGACTGACACGAGACTGAGTAGGCCGGTGGATCGTAAAAGTTGGCACTACCGGGCGATGACGTGAGACGGGCAAGAAAGCACTCAGTGCCCACGCCGCGCCCCGCTAGAGCACAACTAGGCCGGGCCGCCCGGTGTCGTTTCAATCAAAAGATAGAAACGGGCGAGGGACGGAGGGAGATAGACAGGCAGTCAAAAAGTACCTCGTGGCTATCCTGGAATGGCGCGCTCAGGAGGATAGGTGTGACGGGCAAAGGGATGCGTTTTGGCAGAAATCGGAAGAAGGGTGGGAAATCAGGGCGGGTGCGGGGTCGACTCTTCCGCTCGCGATTCACAGCTCGAGTCGATCCCGCATCCATCTCAATGCAATAGGGCGTGGCGCGGGCGTCCAAAGGGGACGGCGTCGGCGGAGGGCAACAATATTGTATGAAAAATATATCATGCAAAACTAGACTGTGGGAGAGGGAGAGAGAGAGAGAGGAGAGGAGTGGGTCGCGGGGGTGGAGAGGAGCAGCGGGCGACGCTCACGGCGCGGGTCAATGCGACGCAGCACGGAAGGCTGCGGGCCTTAAATTCTAACCCCCTCCGCCTTATTCCTCGCCTGCCCGCCCTTCTCCGGCACGCGCCCCGCCCCGCCCCGCCCCGCCGCTGCGTGCCGGTGTAGTCCTCCACGAGGAGCACCCCCGCCCTTCTGCCCCGGCCGGCACTGGCGGCAGAAAAAGGCGGGCGCGCGGGCAGGTTCGAAAAATAAATGTAAAAAAGAAAAACAACAAACTGACAAACCCCGGGCGGGTGGATTACGGACTACTTGTGCCGCTAACCTGCTGCAGCACCCCCCGCGCCGCGCAGACCGCGCGCGCCCGACCAAAGTCGATTTCATAAAATTACTTCCCGAACGCGAATAGAACCCGCGGCGCGCACAAAAGGCGGCAATGAAAGTCGTCCACGCCCGACAGCAATAAAAGGCGAGGAGTGCGGAGGGGAGGCGGGGGTGGAGGGGGAGAGGGATAGAGGAGGGAGGCGACCTACCCCTACACCTAGTGCCCCGGTGGCACGGCGCTGCTCGCGGGGGTGGGGCGGGGCGAGGGCGAATAAAAGGATGGGACGGAGTGAACACACAACAAAATAAAGAGAGAAGGCGCGGCGGGCCGTTTGGGGCCGCCTCGCTCCCCTTAGACGTGATTTCGTCGGTAAGCCCCCCCCCCCCATCCCTCCTTTTCCCACCACCGCCGCCAGCCTGCGCCACCTTCTCTCTCTCTCATCGCAAAAGAGAAGAGGGAAGCTGGCGCTGGCAAGCGTCGAACTCGCGGCTCGCGAACACGCCCTCAGCGGCGCCCGCAGGTCGCCGCGGGACAGCGTCACCGTATCGCCGCCGTCACCGCGCCGCGCCCCTGCAGCAGCTCTGCGGCGGGTAGGCGCGCCGGCACGTCGTAAAGACCGGCCTGGTGCACACAAACCGAGCCGAGTAATTGGTCATGTAATTGGCGACGACGGCTCGGATCCTTTTCACACTGGCACGGCCGGCGCGGCGAGCTGCTGCTGCTAGTCGTTATCGGCGGCCTCACCTCCAGGGGGGCGTGACCTTGGGGGCCCCCACCGCCCGGCACCGAGAGGCCTTGGCGGTGCCCTTCAGCAGCTCGCGGACTTACTGGACTGCGGTGGACTTCCTCCTCGCGGGCCCAGCCGGGCCTGGACACCCGACGCGCTCGCGTCAGCAGCCAGACCCCCCGGCCCGGCCGCGGAGTCGCCAGTGTCAGCAGCAGCGCGTCCGAGCTCGAGCTCGAACCGAGCCGAGAGCGCAGGAAGGAAGGCAGCTGCTGCTGCTGCTCTTCAGAGGCCAGCGTCGTTGGATCCATAGCCGACAATAATCCGGTCGTTTCAGTCCGTTTTACGCCAACTTTACCGGAAACAAGCTTGCACAACTGCACCGAGAGCAGCACTCAATATTTCGGAAAAAATCACCCCCCGGAAAAAAAGCGTCACCGCTCATGTCAGTCATGACCCAGGGCAAGGCCACGGGGCGCGAGCCGCCGATGCCGCTGCTACCGAAAAGCTTTTAGCGGGATTGGAGGAGGGAGCGGGGTGGTAATGATCGTACTGGAAAGATAACGCCAAATAACAATAATGAGGAGTTTCCCCTAAATTCGCGACATAAGCCGCGGCGTCACCACCACACGGCTCCGCGCCGCGCAGCAGATAGCCCCGCGCTCCCGCAGACCTTTTTTCCTCTTATTGTGCGGACGACGGCGGTTTCACTAGAAAATGCATCGAAAACGAAAATGAAGAGAGATAAGAGGGGGAAATAAAGAGAAAGAGACTTCATCATGTGTCCTGTCGTGTCCCGCAGTATCAGCCTATGGCAAATAACAGTCTCCGGACGGGGCGTGGCGGGGCGTGGCTGCGTTTCGTTCTGTTTCTCAATAATGTCCTGTCGCGGCGCGGGGTCACGATTGCGGCATAAATCCCCCCAAAGGGACAGGCGCGGCGCGGCGCTCTCGCGCTCTTTACTCGGAAAACCGAGAGACACGCGACACCGGAAGGGGAGAGTGGGACGGCCGCGGGGAGGGAGGGAGAGAGGGAGGGAG
>NW_026267201.1:567650-569032 GCF_000697945.3 Frankliniella occidentalis
AGAGGGAGGGAGAGAGGAAGGGAGGGAGGGAGGGAGGGAGGGAGGGAGCCAGAGAGAGAGAGCGAGCGAGCGAGCGTGTGTGTACTGAAAATCACTACCCCCCTCCTTTAGTCATTATTTCGCACACGGTGTATTTTAGGTCTGGCCTTTTACTTCATGTATGAAACTCGTCGGACAAGGGAAAAACTTTGGGGGTATATCCCTTCGAGGTAACTTCGTCGAAATCTGAGGGCTCTTCCCAAAAATTATCGGATTGGCTCAAAATTTTACCTTTGCCTCCAAAAAATGAGACATAGTTCTGCTTGCCGTGTAAGCGCATGCATAGGGTAAAGGCCAAGGCCATGACTTTACCCTCGCACGGGAATGGGAAAAGCGAAGCGGGAAATAATGTATGCGACGCTTGCTTTCAATAAGTTCAGAAATCTGGACGGAAATAACTGCCAGGCTACACCAACCGCGGCGGACATACCGGCGGTGTGGAGTGGAGATAAACCCGAGAGCGACCGCCTGTCTGCGCGTCGTGTACCGACATGCTGTCGCTGTCGCACTCGCTTCGCTCGCATCGCGCTGCTGAATGGGATAACAATACCCTCCCCGCCGTAGTCATAACAGGAGCCCATATTCCCCTTTGCATGGCGACATGCACGGACCGAACGCACGGCACATTCCAAAAGGAACAGATGAGCTCTACAAGATGGTAATCAGCTGTTTAAACACGTGCATGGGGTCCGGTCATGAACCCGCGAACACATGGGCGAGGCGAGAGGGCCAACGTCACTCGCTACTCACGTGTGCGGCAAAACCACCCCATTATAGCCTCTACAAAAAGCATAGCCTAAATTTAACTTTTGCCAATCGGCAATCTTGATCAAAACGGGAAACTTGGCAATCGGCCATCTTTATTATCGTAACGGGAAACTTTCGTTTATACATTGCGCGGCAATCGCACGGAGATCTCATGTCAGCCGCGGCGGGTGACGCCAGTCGCATGAAAGCTGACGATATGACAATGGCGAGGAAGGGAGGGGCATAAGTAGTTACCCGTGCCAAAAGCTATCAGCAGAATAAACCCGTCAGGAGAGTAAAGTATGAAAAATACACGACGTGTGGACGACGGTGCGGTGGTGTGCGTCGCGGACGGGGCGCGGGCGCGGGCAGGGCCAGGACGGAGCCAGGTAGGGCTATCGGTGCCGCGCGGCCGGGCAATCTCACTTCCGCCGGCCGGGCCGGGCCGGGCCGGCAGGGCGCCACACACCCAAGTAACCGAGCCCATTGGTGGGCGCATTGCGCAGATCGATACGCGATGAATCGCCGAATATCAATTATATGACAGGAGATCACTGCTCGTGCGATTTTTCCCTTTCCTTTCTGTTTTTTTTTTT
>NW_026267201.1:570492-570838 GCF_000697945.3 Frankliniella occidentalis
AGGGTTAATTTACCACTTCAGAAATTGTCTAATAAATTATTTTAACTATCTCAATCGAATACAGTAGCAGACTAATAGTATTTTATTCAAAATTGACGAATTTGTCCCCTTCGTCACGGTGTCCGATTGACGATTAACTCAGATAACTAAAGAAATATAGATTTTATATCGGATTTACCCTAAAATCAGCTAAGAAACCCGAGCAGCTTTTCTCTGACACATATTTCACGACCAACTACTTTCTGACTTTGAAATAATTTAAGATAATCGGTTCAGTTGTGGTTTTGACACGCACGAAGTAGGGTTAGTTTAACGGACTTCAAAACGAAGAAAATTATATTTACCT
>NW_026267201.1:570888-572673 GCF_000697945.3 Frankliniella occidentalis
CGCCCCGCCCCACCCGGCTGGCGTGGCTAAGCTACCTTGGCCGTGGCATGTAGCGCACAGGGTTCGTGTGGCTGCAAGAGATGCAGATGACATCGCCAGGCGGGCCTTCCGAGGGCGAGGGGGTCAGGAGAGGGGAAGGAGGGGGGGGGGCAGCAGCAGGGCTCCGTGTGTGCACGCCGGTGCACGCCCTACACTGCACGGCACTTCACCTGACTCGGCATTACCATCGATCCACCGGCTCTCTTCAGTCCCCGCGAAGAAAAAGAAAAGAAATGGGGCATCAAACACAGAAACACTCCCCGCTACTCATCGAAAGGAACACAATTGCGATGATACGCAGCAAGAGAAAATTTTTAAAAATCTGCTTGGATGCGACAAGATAAATGATAAATGCATAATTGTAGCGTCCAACTGATTACAATTGCGGGGGTGATGCCCACCGGTGCACACTATCATGCGCGGGTGACATCGAAACCACAGCACACGACCAGGTGCCCCATCGGCATGACCCGGGTCGGTCACAGGTGACGCGTGCGTGCCGTGGGCCGGGCCGGGAGGTCCCCCGGGAGGAGGAGCAGAGCACGGCCAGGGCACGGCCAGGGCACGGCCTCGGCGCATTCCTCGTTGTGCAGCAACACGTCAAACTCGGCAGCGCCAGCATGCACAAAGTAGCGCTGGCGGGCGAATGCCTCTGCGCGGCGAGGGGCGGGGCGCGGCGCACATCAGCCGCGCCGGACATGACCTGCCATACATCCCATGGCGGCGCCAGTAGCCACAAGGCTCCCGCGCGTGGTGCGCCGCTCGCTCTCTTACTCGCTCCCTCCTTCTCTCTCTCTCTCTCTCCCTCTCTCTCTCTCTCTCTCTCTCTCTCTCTCCCTCTCTCAGCTGGAGCAGAGCAGGCGATGAGCGGCGCCGCCATGAGCCGCCCCAATGTTGTCCGCAACTATAACTGTCGATGATAAGTTACGGCCCGGCAGATATGACGTCACTGCGTGACGGGCCGCTGCCAAGCCGGCCGGCTGGGTGCGAAGACGTTCAGACGTTCTCGCCGCGCACTACCCACTATGAAAAATGGATCGAGTGCGCGGCGAGTGCGTAGTGCGAGTGGCTTTTTTTTTAGGTTTTAACAGTGGGTCGTGGCTTGTAAGGATTTAGCAGTATGTCGATCAGAAGCAAGACGGAAGTTCCACGCCAGCGCCATGCCACAGGGTACCCGTACGAAAAAGTTTAGTCCGGCATCAGTCCGTTTTCGGTCCGGAAAGAGTCCGCACCCCTGTGGACCAGTCCGCGTTCGATCCGTCGTGCACCGGACTAGTCCGCTTTTAGTACCACCGGGCGTGCGGACTAGTCCGCTTTGAGGTCGCAGCGGCCAAGTGCGATGCCGGACCAGTACGCAGACAGTCCGTCCTCGGCGGACCAGTCCGCGGACAGTCAGCCCTCACCGGACTAGGTCGCTTTCAGTCCGCCCCATGACGGACTAGGTCGCTATCAGTCCTCCAACGGCGGACTACTGGCGGACCAGTCCGTCCTGAGTAGCTACCGCAGCGGACCAGGTCGTTTTCAGTCCGCCCGGGAGCAGAGCACAGCACTGTTAAAAAGAAAGAATTGTCCGGAGCGAATCCCGATACAAGTTTACCATGCTGTAACTTTGGAAGTTGTAGGAATTTTGACCTCAAATTTTATTTGGGACATCTACACCCTATTGAAGTAGGGCCATTTTAATTTCATTGAAATCGAAGCAAATTTTTCTGCTAACTCGTAAACGGCTTGAGCTAGGTCAAAACA
>NW_026267201.1:572723-578121 GCF_000697945.3 Frankliniella occidentalis
TTTTTTTCATCTTGTTTTTGTTTGCTGCTCCGACAGTAAATGCAATCGGACGGGGCTGGAGATTCGGCCGACGAGATGGACGACGCCACCTCTCCCGGCACCGCCATACCACCGCTACGCTGTGCTGTCCTTGATCGTGACTGCAGCCGGATCGATATCCCCGCCGCTAATCAAATTGGGCCAGTGGTGTGGCCGAGGCGGTGCAGAGACAAGCCCGCCCAGCAGGTGGACCAGTGCACGGCGGGTAAGCCAAAGCACACGCTGGTATGAGAGGGAAGACCTTGGAGTGCGGCAGCAGCGGGGGGATGATCTGACCGGCCGGCCCAGTCACAGAGCCATAGGCCACGACCTCGAGGTCCTCCTCCTCCACACCGTAACGCCCGGCAGTCTCAAACAAAGTCAGCGGTTGTGTACGCTACTGCGTTATTTAAAAGCCACACGCAGATTCAGTGTAACACGGGGGGAAACATAAACCTACTGAGAAACGTCAAAAGTTCCTGGTTGTGACACAAAACATCAAAGTATTGTAACAAGTGAACAGTAAAAAAACCCGTACAAGCGTTGAATTTCAAGTTTGCTTCACGCAAATTCTATGTCATCTGAGCAAAACGACAAAAACTTTACTGCAAAAATCTTTTTTAGTACAGAAGAATGGCTTCATGAGCCTACATAACCGCTGGAAAGGTTGTTTGAAATCTTTTTACTACAACGCCCTTTTCATCCCCGACTTGTGCGGCAATGGTGGTCGCCTTTCGTCCCCACGTCCGCGCGGCCGCGCGCGTGCTGCGAAGTGTTGACAGTGTTGACAGTGACGGCCGGCGGCCGGCCTCACAGCCAAAGGCCTCGGCCGTCGGCCTGTCAACACGGCGGCGCCAGCCGGCGCCAGCACCTCATCAATTGCACACCGAGTAATTAAATAATCAGACTAAATAATTGTCGCGATCCATGGAGTCCGCCTAGCGGCCTGCCGCCGCCGCGGCACGTGAGCCGCCAGATTCCTCTGACGACGGCGAAGGCTCTAGGGTTCTCTAGGGCGCCCGGCCCGCCTAGATAAGAGGCCGCAGAGGCCTGGCACACCCGGCCGCCCCCTGCAGCGGCGGCAGCGCGGCTGTGTGCCCAAGGGCTTATCTGGCGTACCTCGCGGTACTTGAACGGCCATGTAAAGCCCTCAGAGACAAAGAGTGGCGCGGCGCCTCGGCTCGCGTCACTCTCGGCGGCGCGCGCAGGCCGGCGCAGGCGCAACCGGACCGAAACGGCCGAAAATAACTCGGTTATGGGCGGTGCATGAGGGAAGTCCCGCACAGAGCGCGCCGCACACGCACCGGTACCTTTTAAGTGTTTCAACTACTGGCAAGAACTCGAACGTGTTTGAACAAACGCCGTTTGGCTAAAAGTTTAAGTACTCTTGTAATTGTTAGTGTTGGACTAAAATCTTGAACAACAAATTGATCGGCATTCCAAGTCCAAAAGTTGCAAGTGTTTGAAACGGTGATGTTGAACAACTCGCAAGTAAGTGCTCGCCAGTTGAACACTTGAGATGCCACGTGAACACACGACACACGACCTAACCCGGTCCGTCGCGCGCCGCCGTGGCCTCCACACATTGGCTCCTCCGCTGCGCCGAGGGAAGTCCCCGCCAGGCCGGAGCGAGTGCGCCGCGCACCGCAGCGGGGACCGCAGCAGAGTGCGGCGCCGAGTGCGGCAATAATGTGATGAAGCCACATTGTCGGGTAATGGCTCAATCGCGAGACAACCAATAATCTGATAAAACACACAGGGCGCCTGCCAGCTTGCGCACATACAGGTAAACCGAAGGTAAGCGGCGCGACCCAACGGGCGGATAAGGCCTTCTGCTCGGAATGTTGCCTGCTGTTGTCTGATATTCAGCAAAAAGGTCATATGCGCGGGGATCAACAGGAACGCCAAGTTGAATATAATAGTAAAGCCTTAACATTTTACTGTGCGCAGCGGTCTACAAACTATGGGGTCGAATTGAAAGCACTTCCGAGCTTGCCACTCACTACATAACATGGTACTACATACAAATTTTATTCGCGTTTCGCATAGGCAAGCCGGAGACTAATACGAAATCTATTAACACACTTTTTTGTAGCAAACTTGCACACGATGACTAGCCGTTCGCCTTCCCCCCCTGGGTGCCTGAGGGGCCCTCGCCGGGGGCCGCAAGAGGTGAAAGGCAGACGGGAGGGGACGGAGAAATGTGAAACAGACGTCTAAACAGGCCTCAACCAACACATGCATTGCAATACTTTACTGAGAGTAAGCACAAAAATGTAAGATATTTTGATAATTTTATTATTTGCAAACGACATGGGGCAGGCCATGCCGTGTGCCGTTAGGCGCGATCACTGAAAGTAGAGTGGGGGTAGTTTCCCCCCATCCGACCCTCACCTCGCACTTGCTCGAGATCTGCCGCTTCTCTCTGAAAGCTGAGGCGCCTAGCTCCCAGCAGCGAGCCAAAAGGAGAGCGCTCTCTCTCTCTCTCTCTCTCTCTCTCTCTCTCTCTCTCTCTCCCTCTACCTCCCCCTCCCTCCCTCCCTCTCCCTCTCACAATCACATTTGATAAACCAGACTCAGCCAGATGTCAGCGAACTACAACCGAGGCATGCGCTCTTGAAAACGGACACTTTGACGCTGATGCCTGCGGTGCGTTAATCCTGGTGTGCAATCTCCATATCCACCCGTCGAGCCATCCGCGTCCTCCTTCGACGTGTCCAACCCGCACCACGCCGGCGCAGAGGGCAGAGCTTACCTTGGGCGACGCTGAGCTCGACGACGTTGAGCACGAGCACAGCCAGGAGGGCGACCCTCACGAGGCCGGGAGGGGACGCCATGGTGGCAAACTCACAAACAGCGAGGCACTAGTGCGTCTCCATCGTGACGCTGCAAACGAGATGGCACCGGTCACTCATCGACACCCCCCGTCTCTCTCTCTCTCTCTCTCTCTCTCTCTCTCTCTCTTTCTCTCTCTCTCTCTCCCTCTCTGACACACACACACACATACACACATGAGTTTGCGAATCGGACGTCTGGCACAGAGGTGTAAGTCATCGCCGCCGCCACAGAGTGCCGTGCTCCCTGTGATGCGGTCAATCGGATTCTGTTTCGCCCCTCTCTAAATAGACGCGAGCCGCTTTGCCTACAAGACACCCCAGAGGCCTGCGGGTGCCGCCGGCCCCCGCGGCGCCACGCTACGCCACGCCACGCCCACGCGGCCTTCACGCGAATCCATACGAATGAGCTGAACAGCGTGCTAACTGTGGCCTGGGCCCCGTCGTGGAACACCCGGACGAAAACGAAGCAAAAACCTCGAGGCGAGGGCGTATAATCTGGCCCTGCCGCTAGTCCCACTGAGGGCTCTCGCTGGAGGCTCGGTGGCCGCTAGTCCTGCCGCAGCCAGAACGCAATGGGAGAGGGCTCTCACTGCAGGTCTACTGTAGTATCTCAAGAATTCTGCTGGGGAAACCGCCTACGCTACTAGAGCCCTAAAGAAAGCCGTGCCATAGCCTAGCAGGAGGCGAGGGCTCTGTGTGGGCGTGGGCTCTCGCTAGAGCTATGTCTTTAGGCCTGCGGCCTAGCGGCCCTAGCCCCCCCCCCCCTCAAGGGATCATCGAGAAAGTACGTCCGTCATTTTCAGAACTGAAATGTTTAGCTATGAAAGCCCCCAAAGCGCCTGATGGGTAGGCAAAACCTTGCCTGCAGTGCATTCGTGTACTGCGGGGTGGCCTACCCCGCGTCTCGCAGGCGCTGAGCCCCCGTTGAAGTGCCGGATGAATCCGAGATAAACGGACGCACGACGCCTAACGCAGAGCAAGAGAGCCGAGCGGTAGCCGAGGGCGGTGGTCTCTTGCTGGAGCCCCATACTGGGCCCCGCACCACACGACACCGTAGCACATTCCTACGGGTCTCTTAGCTGCTGAGGGCTGCACACGAGCACGAGGGGGAGAAAGGGGGGGGGGGGAGGGCTTCAAGCTGCCGAAGCGACCCCGCGACCGTCGCTCTCCGAGAGAGAGAGGTCGCGACGCGCGACCTGCCGCACCACATCGAGTACCTTATCGAGTACCTTATCGTGGAGGTGTAGCCGGGTGGCCGTTTAATAGCATTATCGCTCGCCCGGGGTCATCCATCAATCTCTTAACTTTCTTTTTTTTTGTCATGCTTCTGTTTTACGATTGTTTTTCCTCGCCGTGTTTTCGTTTTGCGCCCCCCCCCTTCCCCCGCTTTCTGATCAATCTTCATAATAAAAGAAAAGTCGGAGCACCCGGGCGACTAATGATAATAACAAATAATAAAATAATAAGCGATAAACAACAAGAACAACAGCGGATGATGGGGGAGAGTGCCGATGCGTTCCGCAAAAGGGCCCTGCTGGCGGCAGTGACCAAAAAAAAATTACCAGGATGAGATTACCGATATCGCTTGCACGCGAAATGACCCGGGCTGTGTCAAAGAGCGCAGATTATTGGGATTCTACAAGGTAAACACCCGGACGACTTGCCGCCCGACGAGCAACTTTTTGCAGTGACATCACGCACGCACCGTGCAGCAGATTGCATCGCATCCCTCCTCCAAAACTGCTTTGCAGCGTCCACCCGACCCCGGGATGAACATAACGTCCATAACATGTTAGACAGACTGAAAGACGAATGGGAAACGAAACACAATGCACATGAAACACACATGAAGTCACTTCCAAATTGCCAACAGTCGTTTTCGTAGGCAGCAAGTCTCTCATCGCAAAATGCAGGTCAGTCTTGACCAGAGGTGGTCATCAACGGAAGCGGCGTCAAGGGACGGTCGGTAAGGGTTTTTCTGACATTAATTGCAGCTCTCAAATTAGTCTTTAAAACAAACGGCCTTAAACACGCTAAATCCCACACATTGTCAAATGGGACGCCTAAGTTGGCAAAAGGAGCGTGTAACTTGCTCGGTTGCTTAAACTCTCTGTGCCAAACGTCACCCTCCGGGATTGACACACTGCGTGCATCTGTCTCATTACGATACGAAATGGCGCGTTTTCGGTCTAAAGGGTACTGAAGTGTTACTCCCCTTGGTGGCCCTGCCTAACTCACACTGAATCACTCACACACACACACATTCACACTTCACACAGGCACACACACGCACACGAGGGGGTGGCGAGGTGGGTCCGGTCCACGGGCCGGCACGGTAAGCCGCAGCGGCGGCAGGAGGAGCAGCAGCAGCTGGCAGGCGGCAGGCCGAGGTTCGGGTCGGGTCGGTTCGAGTCTGCCGGAGGGACCGTTGTCGCCCGCGGCCGCGTCCGGACTGGCGCTCCGCCGAGAGGCTCGCCGCCGAGAGCCCGCGCAGCCCGCGCGGCGGAGCGCCGAGCGACCCCCCTCTCCCTCTAAGCCCCCCC
>NW_026267201.1:578171-580366 GCF_000697945.3 Frankliniella occidentalis
CCCCCCCAACCTCCATCGAGGGGCCGTCGCGTCCACCTTTCTTATGACGACCAACGACGCCCGATGCTCCGGGGTCTCTGCTCTGCTGATCGGGGACCGGGCGGCCCGTGCGAGGAAGGTGTGGGGGGGAGGTGGGAGGAGGTGGGCCCTCCCGGCCGTAAGCCGCGCCTCAGTGCGGCGGTCGCGGACGAGCCGCGAGGTCCGGCGCGCGCGGCCGCGCCTCCAGAGCCGTTTTTAATTCCACCCACTTTACTGGTCCGCGGCGCCGTCCTCATGACACGAGCGGAGCGACAGAGTGACGTCGTGACGTCCACACCGACCAGACCAGGCCACGACCCAGGCCGGTGTGACACGCGCGTCCGCGGGTGCCGCGGGGGACAGGCGGGCATTTAGGGCCAACACCACCACCACCTGTATCCGATCCGGATCCACACCCAGAAAACCGTTTCTTTGAATTAAAGAAATTTTATGTAATTCAACTAAAATTTCGTGCCAGAAACCAAAGAATACTTTTTCGTTCATACAACGTAACAATTTCTTTTACAGAACGAAAGTTTTGTCAGATTGAACAAATTTTGTTTGAGCTAAAGAATTTTTTTTTCAAATCAACGAAAATATCGTCAGTTCGTAGTTTCGTTAATTCAAAGTTTCGGTCTTCTGGGTGCAGTCCCTCAAAAATAAATCGAAAGAGAGAACTATACTGTCACTTCCGCGCGCATCGTAGAGTGGGCCAAATCTATGCGGCGCAAGATGAGGGGCGGCCCACATTCGCAACACCCCCGACCCCCCGACCCTACCGCTCGTCCTCGCGCCGGCACTGACCCCACCGGCGGCGGGACAATGTGCGCCCGCCCCGCCCCGCACCGCCAAACTGTTCGTTCAGCACGGATCAATGGCCAAGGGGAGGGCGGCGGGAGGGACGGTGCGCGGTGTGGCGTCCCCGGGCCAGAGGCCCCCGGGCCGGGCCGCCTCAGGCATGCCCATTAGTGTAATGAGTTGATCGGCAGCGGGCGGCAGCGGGGGGTGGGCGTTGGGTGGGTGGGTATTCCTCGTGAGGCGCTCCATCGCCGACGTCAGCTTCAAGGTCCTCGATGCACCCCCCTGCCGTTCCGTGCCCGCGCGCGTGCACATACGTACCAACCACCACCCCCCTCTTAGGGATTTTAAAACCCGATTTTTTGCGGAAAGATTAAAAAAAAAAATCCTGAAAGAAAAAATCGAAAAAATTGATTGTGTTTCCCAGAATAATTTGAAGAAATGAAACATTTACGGAATAACTCAAACAATTGAAATTATTTTTGAAAAGTTCTAAACAATACTTTTCCTAGGAAAATTATCGTCGCTACCCCTTCAACTGTCTGATTCTTTTCTCTCTCTTTCTGTCCCTCGCACGGCCGCAAGGTCTGCTCGACCAGGACGTCGCCGTGACTGACAGGACGGGCGCCGTCGTGTGGGTGGCGCGGGCGCGCTGGGTTTGCATTAGGGCCCCCAAACTGCCACCCGTCTTTCTCCTCCCCCGCCCCCCGCCGCAACGCCGGGCACGCGCACTAGAAACTATAATAATACACGAGTACCAGAGTGGAATAATAAATAACAACGAGAACGAGATCAAAGGTCTGGGCTGCTGAGCAGCTGAGCGGCTGAACCTGCGCCCGGCTGTCACGGCCAGTTGTTGGCGCGCGCAAGTGGCGAGAGAGCCCCGCGAAGAGAGCCGCATCGCTCTCGTGTGAGAGCATCGCTCTGGTGCGATGGACCGCACTATCCGGAAAGGAGCTTGCCCGTCTTCATTAGGACCACTTAGCGACAGGGCGGGCGTGAAAAGTGGCGCCAAAGGGCGTCCGTGAGGGCGGGGCGGGCGTGGCGGCCCCGGGCCGGGCGGCCGTTGCAGCCTCGCGCGTTGGGCTGCCTACCTAGGCGGCGGCCGCGGCCCTGCGGCGGTGCAGCGCGAGCTATGCGCGAGCTGCTGGGGCGCGACGACGCGCCGCGACGCTTTGGCATTCAGAGCGCCACCGCAGCGGATTATGCAGGGCTTCGCCGCGGCTCGGCTCGGCTCGGGGAGGAGGTGTGATGTGAGGTACGGTATGGGTGGCGGGCCCCGCGCGGTCCCCCGTGCCCGCCGCACCGCCCGCCAGGCGCGCAATTGAATTTTAAACGGCTGCATTTCAAAAGTTCGGGACATGCCGGCACTCCGGGGG
>NW_026267201.1:580416-581396 GCF_000697945.3 Frankliniella occidentalis
GAGAGAGAGAGGGGGGGCGGGAGGGGGGAGGCTAAAACCACTGCTCCTCGTGAGCAAATAATGAATCAAATCATCGGGAAAATGCAAGAGTAGAGTGCATCAATAGCCTGGGAGGTGGAAGGAGGGAGGCAGGGCGGGCGGCGCGGAGCAGGGGCAGGGTAGGCCACCAGCCCGCACAGCTGCCTCTAGGTTGCCTACTCTCACGGGGCTCCACACTGACGCACTGATTCCCCCCATCCTCCCCCCATAAATCTTACTTTCCATGTGCAAATGCGTGGTTTCTTTTTCATCGAACACTCAGTGTCCTGTTAAGTTCGAAGTAATTGTACTTTAAAGTATACTTCTGCACAGGAAATGCGGCCACAACAATGGGCACTTCTCAGAATATAATTGTATTACAAAAAGTCTGAACAGATTTAATCTCGTATTCGTACACGTAAATCTACCTACTGTTGCCACAAAAATATAAAATTTGCCTTTTTCTAGCGTGGCCTTTTTTTTCAGAGTGACATGTCGCATGCGTTGCCGGCCACAATCAGCTGCACTGGGTCAGGCCTGGTCAGGCCGCTGAGGCTGAGGCGCCACTCGCCCAATCAGACATCGAATGAAAAGCAAAAGCCGTCTTGGCGCCGCCGCCGTCCCGGGGCCCCGGGCCGTCCGTCCCAGGCCGTCCCGCCGGCCCTGCTCGGCCTCGCGGACGGACGTCACCGAGGGTGGTGCCTAGCAGCCCGGCGGCGCAGGGCAGGCCCCGGGGGAGGCACGTGGGCGCGCCTGGCGTCCATCTGCCGGCCGATATCACGGCCTTCCGAGACTCGTCTGCTTCTCCTCCGCCACCATCTGCCACTTCCTCGAGTGAGCAGCCCGAGCCGTTGTGTATGCACGACTTTGTGGGCAGCCCCCCTGTCCGCTCGCCCGCGGGTCCTGTGTCTTCCTGATCTCCCCACCCCCGCCCCACCCTACCCCTAATCTAATCTGGTGCG
>NW_026267201.1:581446-582794 GCF_000697945.3 Frankliniella occidentalis
GGGGGGGGGGGAATTAGCAAGCCGGGAGCTGCGGGAGGCGCCTGCCGTCCCGCCTTCTGCAAAAACAATCTCTCTCACACACGGCCGGGCTGCATCACCATCATCGTGATGCAGTGCGTATGACTGCTGCAGTCGCAAAGTGGCGACCACGGTCGCGGCCCCCGCCGCGCGCGCCGCGCTCGTCCCAAGGAGCCCAGCGAGGACGCGAGAAACTTCAAAACAACGTGATTTTGTCGCCGGGAGAGGGGGGGGGGGGGGGGCACTGCCAGGGGCAGTATGGTGTTTTATCACGGTCATTATTAAAGCAAGTAACGGGACCTCGGGAGAGAGATACGTCTCGTAAACTGGGCTAGATGGCTGGGGAAAAATTAATAAGACGCACCACATAAGGCTAGGAAGAAAATTGTCAACGTAACCCTTGCTCTAAATAATTAAGGCCAGTTCTCAAGCGGAAGGCAGGCGATAGGCCGTCGGACAAGCGGTCACACGTGAACACAGCCGGCGGCTGCTGTTGTTTCTCTGATTGGGGAAAGCACTCTGGCCGTCCACAACACGGTGCGAAACAAAGAGTAAGCGCTTTGCAATGGAGGTCAAGTGAGGTGGCGGCGGCAGGCAGCGGTGCCGGCGGTGGCTGGACGGGACGGGGACGGACTTCGGGAGGCGCCCGTCCCCGTCCCGCGGACACCCATTTGACACTTCTCGCGGCGCACTTACGAATCCATTAGCGCGGCACACGAGACCCGGGCCCGGGAGCCTCGCCGGGAGCCGCCCCCTCCTCATCGCTGTATACGTTTATTCGCACTCAGCGGCGAACATCATTTAGTGGCGCTCGCGGGAGGTCGCCACCCTCCAGGACAAGCTATTAGCTTCGGCCTGCGCGACGGACATGTGGAGGGCGACGGGCAAGTTCTTGGAGGTCGCCACCCTCCCCAGGACAAACTATTAGCTTGATTTCCGCGACGGACATGTAGAGGGCGGCGGGCAAGTTCTTGGAGATCACAACCGTCACCATCCAGGACAAGCTATTAGCTTGACCTCCTCGGCAGACATGTGGAGGACGACGGGCAAGTTCTTGGAGGTCACCCACTACTCCACTACTGTTCGCTACTATCCTGGACGCTTCCAGGATCACGACAGCTTGGCCGGCACTTCCACCTCCATGATGCTCCCATCGAAGGTCTTCCTCGTGCAACAGCGCCGGGGAGGCCATGGAGACCACCACCACTCTCCAGTCAAGGGACTGCTCGGCATCTACGGGCCATGTGCCGCTTCATACCAGGCCCGGCCCATGGCCCGGCCTCGTGGAGGAGTTGGGTTACACGAGCCCGACGGGCATACACTTACTGCA
>NW_026267201.1:582844-584612 GCF_000697945.3 Frankliniella occidentalis
TCTCTCTCTCTCTCTCTCTCTCTCTCTCTCTCTCTCTCTCTCGCTCTCTCTCTCTCTCGCCATCGCGCACCGCCAAACCAAACCACGCCAAGCCACGCCACGCGGCTACGCACACGCCGCGCGTTTGTGTACTCTAAGGGAAGCTGAGTCGAGGGAGCAAGGGCGCTGAAGGACGGTGCGCCACCATGGTGTACGTACCCGTTTACGGCCCTCCGCCACACCCTTTGCACGCGTCGCCCCGACAGGCGATCGCTCATGCTGCAATAAGCACATGCTTTCAAGCGGCGCGCCGAGTGGCCGGGCCATCTCTGTACGCTAGTTCAGCCTCGTTGTTCGTCCGCAAAGGCCGGCACCCCCCGGGCCTCTCTAGCCTTGCCGCGACTTGGCAACCAACATAAATGTCGCGTCCGTTTATTAAATTTAAGCGAAATATGTGCTGAAGCCTAATTGAAAAATCACTTGGTCAATCTGTACTGTTGTACTAGCCCTATACCCCCCTCCTTCCTCTCTTTGTCTTTCTCTCTCTATCTCTCCTTCTCCCAATTAAGCCCGCCCGCAGCAGCAGTGTAGTCTCTCTCACGTGGAGGGAGAGAGAGAGAGAGGATGACAAGTGTGACCGAGGTGCCCCGCCGAGCCGAGCCCGCCCCCGGACACGCTCCTGAATCACTCACCACTCGCTCAAGAAGGGGAGTGGGGAGAGGGGAGCGTTCGCTGAGGTCACTGTCGCCGTCGTGACCTCACCTGGGCGGAGCGTCCGGCCGGGAGAGACAGCCCCGCGCCAGAGACCGGGCGCGGCAAACGGACAGAAAAGAGTGATCACCGGCACCGAGAGAGCGCGTGAGTCAGGCAAGTGGGTAATGAGAAATTGACTCAGTGAGGTGGTAGGCGATGGAGGTGATTGGTGAACAGCCCCCCGCGTCAGAGAAGGGTGCCGCTGTCGCAGGACAAACTAACAGGCGTTAAGGTCTCTGACGCGCGGGGTAGGGGGAAGGGGGCGTAGCAGGACGGGTGGGGTGGAGATGGGGTTGTGCATCGGTCTGTGAGATATTGTTGTTTATACCGCCTAAAGCAGAAAACTATGCGCCTCTCCTTGCGGCTTCATTCGCTTCCACAGCCAATTCGCAGAATGGCTGGTGCTGCTGTTTCCCATTTCGCACTGATGGCTCTTTGTTTGCGTATCGCGAGCTAAAACTCTCGCCTAGTAAAACGGCATCCACAGGACGTCACCGGCTGCCGTTTCCTGTTCTAATTCATAATCAACCTTTTTTGGCTGTAGCAGCTCTAATCCAAGTTTTCGGGTACTTGTGAAGTACATGAGCTCTGGGAGCTAAAAGGCTCATGCTATGACAGACACAAGACTAACAAGCTGCTGCAGCTACTTACATTTACCCATATCTGCTGAGAATATTAGCGACGGTCATATTGGCTGACTGGTATATTAGCTGGGACAGCTAACTCTTTTTTCCGTGTCGCACAGCCCCTCTCGAAGGTATATATAACAAATAGATAATGGGCGGACGGATATGGCTGTTGCCGAGGCCGCGGGCGGCCGGATCACAGAAGTGCTGCCCTGCTGCCCCCTGGCTCCCGCTGAGCTGATACAACGCGCCCGCGGCAAGAGAGAGACAGAAGGCAGACTACATAAACGGCGTGGAAAAAGAAATGAGGAGCAGGCGGGTAAGGCGAGAGGCGCGGAGCCCATGGCGGTGCGCGGGGACCGACACATCCACGGTGTTCGACACGCTGCTTACCGGCGGCTCGGCCCCGC
>NW_026267201.1:584662-590666 GCF_000697945.3 Frankliniella occidentalis
CCCCCACCCCGTCCCTCCCGCTTTTCCTCCCCATTTGACCCGTTTGCCGCAAGGACCACCCCGCTTCCTGTGCTTCCTGTATCCGTGTCAAGGCAACAGCATACTTACACACGTAATAATTGGTAAGGCAGGGGGAATCACCCTCACCCTCGAACACACAACGGTTGTAACTGCTGGCGAGGAGGAGGGGGTTGTTTCGCGGTTCCGCATCGCCACCAAGTGGCGCGAGCCAAATGGTTCCCCGAGTATCGCAGGGTATCGCCGGGTCAGGAGGCGGGACTCACCTTCGGTGTCGTCGGGGCAGCTCAGCTCGTCCGTGCCGTCCACGCAGTCCGTCTTGTCGTCGCAGACGCTGCTCTTGGGGATGCACCGCGTAATGTCGCACATGAACTCGCCCTGCGCGCACTCTGCAAAAGAGAACACGCGCCCACCACAGCGGGCCGTTATTCAACACCTAAGTGCAATCAGCAGTTTCAGTTCAGAAAAATGTGCCATTTGTGCTTTCAAGAGGGGTAGGGGTTCTTCTTGTTCCGTTCCGAGAAGGCGCCGCGCAGGGTTCAGCGGCTGCGTTCAAAAGGAGCGGCGTCGTCCGTACAGCGTGCAGCACAGCGCCGCCCTCTGTGCGCAGGACGCGGCGGTGCGGCGCCGGCGGCAATACTCCTCGCCGCCACCACGAAGATACCCCACTCCACGGAGAGGGGCGGGACGTGAGGGGAAGGGGAAGGGAGTAGAGGGGGGGAAGGGGGTGAGGGGTGGAAAGCGCATCGTAGGCTGAATCCTGGAGCTGCTGATTCCCGCATCCTCTCCAGGAGCCGCGTGCGTCCGACTTGTACCAACGCAAAACCTACGAAACTCCGCAGCTGAAATGTCGCTACTTACCGGCTGAAACGCGCCCTCGACTCGGAAACATGCGTTCAATTTTTGTTTTCTCAGGCATGAGGGGTGCATCAGGGGAGGGGAAAATAAACTGGGCGTGCCAGGCCCGGGGTCATACGTAACAGACATCTCTCATCAGGCAATGAGTGCAAAACCCAAGGTAATTCAGGCATTTCAGGAGGTTCGGACCAAACTCCGAGCGGATCGCAGGTGAAGCCAAATGAAATGATGATGCGGAGTTCGCGAGGAGTACAGACCGTTCCTGGGGCAGCCGAGTTCGTCGTCGCCATGCGGGCAGTCCCATTTGCCGTCGCACTTCTGGTCGGCGCAGATGTAGACGGAGCCGTCGCCGCAGCGCACCTGGTCGTCGGCGCGGCACGAGGGCTGGCCGCCGGGGCCCCGGGTCACCTTGGCGTCGAGGCCCGACACGGCGTCCACGCTGCCGGTGGAGCTTGGCGCCCACGAGGAGGTGGTGGTGTTGAAGGTCGACGGGGAGGTGCCTATAGGCGAGGGAGCGGCCGTGAGAGCGAGTGCGTGTGGCGTGGGTCTGCTGATGAGGGATGTGTGAAGGGTGTGGTGAGAGGGCTGGCTGGGCGGCAGATGTACCGGGTGTAACTGAGAATGCGCAACAGTGTTGCGGGATTGCATACCCGCCAGGGCTGCAGGGGCCATGGCGCCTTACGGGCTAACTGGGTAGGCAAACCCGCAACACTGTTGCGCATTCTCAGTTACACCCGGTACAAAGGCGCAACGGCGATACCCCATGCATTCCGAGAGGGAAGGATAGAGAAAGAGCTGTATGTCCACAAGGGAATACCCCACGTGTTTAAGCGACCGACATGATAGGGCGAAGACTAGGGCACAGGCCAAAGAGAGCGCACAGTACTAACATCGAACGTGCAGTATGGCAGTTGTCCCACATAGCTCACATAGATTTTACAGCAGGTTTTTGAAATAAATGGTAGCAATTCGATGAGCTCGTCAGAACCGACTTTTGAAAGTTTGATCATTCGGCCACGTTTTACCAACGAGTATTGAAGAAGAAAAAGAAGCAAGAAGCGGGTCAACAAGTACCGCCAAACGCTATATATTCACGAACCGCACAAGGGACACAAGCCGAGCTCCAATCTGGGCCAGTGTAAACTTTTTGACCGGGGCGGAAAAGTTTAAAACCTGTAATCCGCGATACTGGCACCCGCCGCGTCCGTCTCCACAGTGCACCTCCCCCCGCCCCCCTTTTCTAACAAGCTCGGGGCTAGAACGAGGGGCCCGCGTGGGGCTCAGTAAAGCTCTGGGAAGCTCAGCGCAGCTCAGCGCAGCTTGCGAGGGGGCGAGTGCGGGGGGCGGAATGCACAAGTAGCATGCACCCCCTCCCACCCACCACCTCTCCCCCGCCTGAGCAGTAAAGCACGAAGGACTTTGTGCCATTAGGTCGACGCGGCGCGGAGTGCCGGTCGGCTGGCTATTTGAGGAGGACCAAGAAAGTTCTCAGAGGCAATCGCATCTTGTCTTTTTCCGAATATTTTTAAATTTTAAAATTTTGATTAATTTGTCGTGTTGTTCGTACTACGCAAAGCGACGGTGGCAGGGAGAAAGAAAACGTGAAAAAGAGAAAGATCTTCGCTGGGAAGAGGGCTCAGCGCTGACACATGCAGCATGCAGGCAACACTTACCGCAACGAGAGAGACGAGAGAGCAGTTGTTAAAAGGTTAAACACACAGAGAGAGTTCTTTTGGAGCGACGTAGGGCCGGTGGAGGGCGGCCGGACACTGAGACGTTTGCTGCTAGAGAGGAAAGACAAGACCACAGAGATGCACCGCACAGAGCGGTTACAATCGGCACATGTATACTGTACAGCGACACAGCAATCGGAGAAACACAAAAATTAAAACACAAAACTATAGAGAGAAGTCTGAAGAGAGTATGGCGTTAGAGCAAAGCACACACAAAAACACAACAGATGAAGCACCACAGCGAGCCGTGTGTTTAAAGCAGTGTCCTGTGGGATTTCTTTAAAACAGAGTCCAATAAACAGTCAATTTTCAAAACATCTAACCTCTTTCAGATTTACTAAAATATTTAATTAAAATTGTTACCTCTTTTCAAAAAAGTTTGTTAACAATATGAAACGTTACCAAATGTTTCTCCTTTCACAGTGAGATTTCAGTCTTTATTACAGAGGGAACATGTTTTCAATTTTTGTACTTTTGAAAGCTCAATCATTAAGTCTCATCAAACTGTCATGCAAAATAGAAAATAAATAAAACGCGTGAAACGTGATTATGGAAGCCTTTAACTTACGTTTCGCGCAGCCCTGCTCGTCGGAGCCGTCGGCACAGTCCGGGTTGCCGTCGCAGCGCGTCTTGAGCGGCACGCACTCGCCGCTGCGGCAGGCCAGCTCCGAGGTGTGGCACTCCACGGGGGCGCCGCGCGCTACAATAAGCAGTGCGACATCAACTACTGAGCAGCTCCCAACAACACTAATGCAGAGCCGTGTGACATGGGCCTGCAGTGAGCGCTGCATGTCGGCAACGGCTGTACTTCGGCGGCATTCCTATCCGGTGCAAAATACTACATACGTCGAGCAAGCCCCAAGCGACCCAAACGATTACGGTAGGACCGAAAGCTTTGGCCCGGGGCTCTCGCTCCACGGAGCTAGAGATGCATCTAGCGAGGCTGACATCATCTCCCGCGTCAAATAGATCATCGATAAGAAATCAATTGGTCGGGTGACAGCTACGCAGCATGCCTACTAACGAGTTTCTACAGCTGCGTGGCCAGTGGTCCGAGCCGGCACGCTTCAAAGAACTAATAAAAATAATAAAAAAATATGATGAAGACAAATATTTCACTAGCCGGTTCCGGCAAACATATAATAATTCGTACAAGCTGAGTCAATTGTCAACTGTGAAGCTCCAAACTAGTTCCTGCTGCCTTCTGTCATGTCAGCAGCGCGGGACGCGGACATCTCAGGCTACATTTCATTCATACAATCTACAACGGGTCTACCCTTTTCGCTAGAGTGCGGTAGCGGTGCATCACCCTCAGTCGTACCTCCGAAGTCCCTGAAGGTGAAGCTGTCCGTCTTGGCCATGAAGCTGCCGATCTTCTGGTACTTCTCGATCTGCTTGAGGAGCGTGTTTTGGATGAGATCGCGGTCGTAGTTGTCCGTGCCCAGGTCGAGGGTCACCTTGCTGTCGAAGTGGTCCTCGGCTCGCCTGCGGGTGAAGAGGTCATGTTATTAGATTTACTTAACATCGCAAGAAGTAACGGAAAACCATCTCGAGGTCGAGCCGTTCCCCCGATGGATGCGTGAGTGGAATGTCGTGCTCACTGAATGCTGATGATGCTGACAGTCTGTTTGCCGGGGACCTCTTCGTACAGGCGGTTGATGTCGTCCTCTAGGGCCTTGGCCATGTCACGGAAGTGCGACGACTTACGGTCCGCGTACTCTTCATGCCACGGCTCCACGATGACGAGTGTGATGCGGTAGAATCCTGCAGTCCGAAAACAAATGAAATGTGAGTCATAACAGGATGAATTTTCCCAAGCTTTCCAGAAAAAGCAACGTCATTAAATAAATAGCAAAGAGGACAGTGAAGAACAAGTGGAGGCTCTTTACGGGGGATGCCAGGCTGCAGGTCGTGTGGTGATGTCGTGTTGTGTCCAGGCCGACCAGCGTCGGCGGAGCCCTCGCCGTCCGAGCCCGAGGTGCCGTAGTCCTCGTCGTCAACGGGAGTGTCGGTGCGGCGGCCGGGCGTCGAGCTCTCCAGGGGCGGCGATACTCCGTGCGCGCCCTGCGGGACGGACGGGCTCGTGAACGGGGTACAGCAGTAATTAACACTAACTAGGGTTGAAAATGTCTGAAAATTTCCCAAAACGGGGAATTCTCCGGGGTCTGGGAATTTTTTCATTTTTTCCTAAAATGTTCAGTCTTTCCGGAAACTTTACGGGCCTTCGAACCCTAATTCAGACATAAGAGTGAGTGATAAGAAACATTTCGACAAACCGAGCTGCGGTTTGTCGGCGACTAAGCCATCCTGAGGCGGCCGACGGCGCCGCCAGAGGCCGTCAGAGGAGCTACCTACCTCCGCGGCCGTGGACGGCACCAGCTCGGCCGTGCTGTCGCCCGCGTCCCCGATCGTGTTGGCCAGCTCCTCGCCCTCCTCGTCGTCGGCCGCTGTGCTGCGCTTCTCCCGCAGCTCCACGAGGCTCAGCTCGTTGGGCTCGTCCTCGCCGGCCGTGGTGGACACCGTCGTGGACGTGATGGGCTCCGGCGTCGAGCTCCCGCTGCCACCGGTGAGCCAGTCGAGAGCCGGGAAAAGCGACTGCCGTCGCACTCTGCCAGTCACCAGAAAAGAAAAACGTCAAACACATAAAAGAAAAATTATTTAACTGACATTTTTCACTCAAATTTTTTCAAACGTTTGAGCGATTTAATTCATTAAAGGCTTTCATGATGTTCTTATTGGAAATTTCAGGAAGTGTAACTTATCTGTTCCATCTGTAATATTTAACTTTTAACGGACTCTTGTCGGAGATTTGTCGCTCGCCACTCACTGACCTGTGCAGCTGCTTCGTTATGAAGCCGAGAAAGCCGCCGCCGCCGTCGTCCACGTGGTGCTCTTCGACGCCGTCCTGGACGTGCCTCCGCCGCCTCGTCGGGCCGGCGGGTGGCGGGTCGGACGACGGCCGGCTGGGGCCCTGCTGGTGCCGCTCCGTCCTGTGGTCGCCGCCGCTGTCCACGGCCACGACGCCGAGGTGTTGCTGGTGGTGCCGGTCCTCGAACACCAGGTCGTCGCCGTCCAGCTGCAAAGACCAAGGTGAAGGTTAGTTTTTGGCAGCACATCGCAGACGTCGCCCGCTTGTCAGCACGTAAAGCACAGGGCGTAATGACTTTACCAGTGCGGCAAGGTGACACCGTAGGAAAAAATTAAGTCGCCTCCACGGAGAAGTAGGGGCAGCGTAGTGTCGAGGGGGAGTGGGGAAGAGGGGGGGGCGACCCCTTGATAGGAAGTTATGACTACAAAGTGGCGTCATGCCGTAAGAATATAAAGCGCGGGAGGAGTCCTGGAAATGGCCAGCGTGGGGAGGGGCGCACAGGGACGAGGGATGCAGGAGGGTGGGG
>NW_026267201.1:592643-596993 GCF_000697945.3 Frankliniella occidentalis
TCTCTCTCTCTCTCTCCTCCTTCCCTCTTCTTTCTCTCTCACACACACATGAGTACAAACACACGCACGCCCTTTAATAAATCTTGCGTTTTGACTTGGCGCGGACTGGCGGCTGGTATAGTCCCCTCACCTCCTACCTCCCCAACCTTTATACATCCCTTTCCCACCTCTTCTTCTCTCTCACTTGCACTCTCACGCCCCATCATCACTTCACTTTCAACGGCGTGTCTGTCTCCCACGCTCTCTCTCTCCCTCTCTTTCGCTCTCTCTCTTTTTCCTCCTCCTCCTCCCCTCCCTCTCTCCCGCTCATCGTGAGCGTTTAACCGCCAGCCCTCCCCTCCCGCTAACCACACTCTACATTTTCCCGTAGAAAGAGGCAGTAGCCGACCGTTCTGACGCGTTTAGACATGCTCGAAATCCTTCGCAAATCAAGTACAGTAAAATTCAAACACGCAATCACAATTCGCAGTGTGTTCTGCATTGAACCTTATCGGCACCGCGACGCCGCGCTAAGGGATTGCTGACGGCGCACGTTTCACTCGGCTTCCTGCTTCCAATAAAGCCCCTCTGCTGCGGATAACGTCCCGGTGTGAAATATGCGCCGCGGTGAGCGTCTGGATCCGCGACGACTGTCTATAAAGCGGCGGGGTGAAAGATCCGCCCCACGACTGAAAAGACGTAAACTTTTTCGGAAATGATAAGTGAATTTGCTGAGGCACGCTGGACGGTTTGGAAAATTTCCAGTTTAAAAATTCAGTACGCCGGCCATGACCCATGACCCGGTACCGGGAGGAGGGTCCCCTCCTCACCTCTCACCCGTGCGCCCGCCGAGTCGAGGATAGGCAAACCCGCAACACGGCGACGCGTGCTCTGAATCACCCGGTACCTTGTCCAGATTTCATGTCATCTAGTGTGTCCTTGAGATAACTATCAGAATGGATAAAGATTATCCTCGCCCTTGAAATAAAAACAAAAAAGGGCTTAAGAAGTTATCCGACCGCCCACATAGCGATTCCCCGACGGAACGAGTTGCACGTCTGGCGATGATGCTGGGCCATCGGCACGACATCACGCCCTTCTGGAATCGCAACGAGTGCAAAGGGAGAGCGAGCGAGCGAGAGAGAGAAACACAATGTAAAGACGCAAGCAAGGATCGCGCGGAAGGAAACAAAAGAGAGCGAAGGAGAAGGGAAGTTGAGATCCCCCAATAAATGGTTTATGATTGGTGGTCGGCTGTTGCTCTGTCCTCCCCCTCCCCTCCCTTTTCCTCTTCCGCACACTTCCGCCCGCCCTTCCGCCTCTCTCCTTTCCCTCCCACGCGCCCGCCCCGCTCTCCGTTATTAGTTGTGAAATCTCCCGACAGATGGGGCGCGCGTGCGGCGCATGCGGCATGCGCCCGCGTGTAGCTCCTACTAGTACCGACTGCACTACGCGGAGGAGAAAAATCCACCACCCTGCAATGGCATGTTGGATGAAAAATTCACCCACGTTGGTTGAAAAATTCACCAATGATGAAGGGGCAAAAAATTCCTTGAAGTTTTCCTAGTTGATAAGGCCTTCAAATTTCGTGTCCACTACAAAAAAGTTAAAAAGTTCACCACGTTGGTTGAAAAAATCATCAATGATTGGTGTTACATTTACCCATGATAAAGGAAGACTAAAATAAAATCCTTGAATTTTTCCTAGTTGACGGAGGCCTTCGAATTTCGTGTTAACCACTCATTCTCTGCGCCGGCCTTGTCTTTCTTCCCTCTTTTGCATTTCCACTAGGAAGCGCGCGACCCTAGGCAAACACGCGAGCACACACGACGCGCACAAATAGCATGACGCGATCACCGGCCGACCAGCCCGTGTTTGTGCGTGTTTCGCCAAGGGCAAAAATAGAAAAAGTAAGGAACAAGCAAGTTTTTGCTTCTTTATTTATAAAGAAACTAAACCCTTTACCCTACCTACCCTTTGAGAGCATAAAACGACTTTGCGGCACAAAAATTAAATCAACTTCAGGGCTTTTCTTGTAAGAATAAGTGCGTCTGTGCGAGAGTCGTAAACCCCCCGACGCTGAAGCCGGGGAGCGGGTATGATTCTCGCGACGCGAAAAAAAAAAGTAGAAACAAAAGAACGTCTAGAATATGTTATGTGTTATGTGCGCGTGACACTCGGCGGCACTCCCCACATCTTCTGTCAATGAAAAGTACTCCGCGAAGCGGTCGTCTCGGTGCCACTGTCCCCGAGCGAGCCAAAGGCGTCAAACTGCAGGATGTGTGACAGGGCACAGAGCGCCACCGAGCGCCGCAGCCGTGAAGCAGCGACTCTGACACGTCGCAGTCTGTGCGGCCTGCTGAGGGGGGAGGGGCGGGGCGGGGGAGGAGAAGTTCGACTAGAAGCGGTCGTATGTTTGCAGAGCCCGCGTTGAGCGGCAGGAGCCACAGCGCGGCCCACAGTCAAGTGACCACCGCGCCGCCGCCGCGCCAGCCGCGCCAGCCGCCACCAGTAACTTACAGCTGCCCACTTCTCGGTCGGTCCAAGCCGCGCCGCGCAAGCACGCATGACGCACACAACGCCAAATCCGGCGAAACGCCCGTCGTAAAACAAGTATCACCATACACCATACCCGAAATAGCCGCGGCACTAAGGCTATTTGACATACGAGTTGACAAAGATCGCGGGCGCACGCCTGCTGTGGACCCTGGACCCCGAAAAATACTACACATCTGGACTATGAGAAATTCCAGGCGGGCGAGCTGCTCCGGTATGGTAACGGTGAAAGGAAACGATCGTGTGAGTCATCGGGGATGATGCGCTTCGCAACGCGGAAGACTGACAATGCAAGCGTGAAAGGCGGCGAGCGAAGCGCGCGGCGGGGGGTACGTCACACCGGCGCAGGGCGCAACGCAGTCAAAGGCCGCGACATGGCAGTTCGCACTAGGCTGAGAACAGAGCCATATCGCTGAATAAAACGGAGAGAAAGGATCGGAGAGCCATGCGGGGTGGGGACGGGAGGGCAGCCAACGGAGCTAAAAGAAGCCATGCGGATCACGAAATGGAACAAAAGTGACAATATCGCAAACAAGGGGGTCCCAAATCAAACATCCCCCCGCCTGGGCCTCCCCTGTCGGGTAAACACGATGGCGATCAAGTCGCGCGATCAGGGAGCAAAACAAATGGAAAGAGAGTTCCTCCTGGGAGGGAGCCCATAGCAGCAGCGACATGGACAGACACATTTCCGGCCGCCCCTGCCCCCCTCCTCCTCCCCGAATATTACGTATATCCCCGCGCATCCGGAAACTTCAACGCCATACGAAGATGTCTTAAAAGCATTGCAAGTTATTTGTGCATATAGCCGGCAGGCTCCGCCCGGTCAAGTAACAACAACAGGTGATCGTACCGATATTCTTGACAATAATCGGAATGCCCCCCACAGGCGGGGAAACACGCTGTGCCACGATGGGCTCTACCTCGGCTCTACCCCATCCCCCCTTTACCCACTACACTCACTCACACAAACACACTCACCGAAGAGGAGACCTCGAGGAAGAGGATCGACTTGGCAGTGATTTACGCACAGCATCTCTCTCTCCCCCTAAATGCAGCACCGCACCGGCGCGCGGTAGGTCAGGCGGTAGGCGTGATAAATCATCGGCAGCAGTAGCAATTACGGCGGGATTAAAGCACCCGGAGTCATACCAAACAGGTGGGGCCCCGCCGCCCGTCGCCCGGCACCGCACAGCGCATGCTTGTAGCGCTGCCAACGCCTGCCAAAGGCTGCCAACGGCTGCACTACAATGTTGTTCTTAAGCTGACGCGTGCCCTTCGCCCGAACACGACAACGCCCATTAGCTGTCCATTTAGGGTATTCCAGTCAATTTAGAACGGACATTGAAAAAGATCTGCAACCGCTTTCGCAAGTACGAGATAACAGGATAACAGGATAACAGAGGACTTTCTGGCCCCTTCAATATGGAAAGGAGAAGTAGATCCTGACAAGACCAGACAGTTTCTCAAACCGGACGGGGTCTAAGACTAAGAGGAAAGCCATACAGGACGGAAACGTCAGAGTCGGTAGAGTTTGTTTCTCTTTCCCTTTCGTTCCATGTATAGGCGAAAATACTCTTTTCGCGGCGAGCTCGCGCGCCAGAGCTGGGTCAACATTTGACTGCCGTAAATGGAGGGCCGATCGCGCGCACTAGCCACGAGGACGAGGACACAGGGCCGGCCGGCCGGGCCGCGGTCGGCTGGTCCAGGGCGGGTACTGCAGCTGCGGCAGCTGGCCATACGGCGTCCTATCGGCAGTCAGCTCATTATGCGCGCGAGCCGCACGCTGCCGCAATCAACGGCACGCGACGAGCGGTG
>NW_026267201.1:600474-608745 GCF_000697945.3 Frankliniella occidentalis
GGGTGAGGGTGGGGGCGAGGAGGACGGAGCAGCCTCTGAGCCGCTGAGTCGTCCGCTTGCATACGTCTCGATCTCCCTGCACCTCCCTTGCCCGCCCTTCCCTTCATTTTCCGTATCGCACCGCGTCGCGGTCGACGTCGTCGTCGTGTTTCGATCACGACGAAAAGGAAGGGGCAACGACGCGACGCGCAAGGGCGAACACGGCGAAAAGAGATAAACGACCGTATGAAAGACACGATACGACCCGCGCGAAAATTTAACCGTATGGCAAAGAGGTTTATTTCGAGCCGGCAACTCGTCTTCCCTTCTGCAAACACACACACGCACGCCACGCACGCACCCGGTACCCCGCCGGTGCCTAATGGGTTTCGCCGCGGGGTGCCGAGCGCCGCGCGCACCAAAGATAAGTGGTCAGGGGCGAGCGGCAGCAGCAGCGGCAGCAGCAGGCTGCAGCGCCTGATGAGCAGCATTGTGCGGTGCAGCGGCAGCGCGTCAAGCGAAGGACGCCGCCGCCGCAGCCTCTCTCGTACGGGGGTTTTACAGTCAGAAAATTTTACTGGAAAATTTGCAAACTTTCCCAGCAAAATTAAAAAATAAATTATACACTTACAGAAAAATTTGGAAAAAATAAAAACGTTTCAAGAAAAATTGAAATATGCATTTTATACAATCGCGAGAATGCTTCTCTAGATAGAGAATTACAACCCCTACCATCTCGTGCAGGGGAGGGAGCAAGGGCTTGAGGAAGATCATTGCCCGCCACGGTGGCGTCGGGCGGCGCGTCCTCCCCCATGTGGCGAGTCAAGAGTCAAGGTGGGGGTGGCGGCCGGCGCGGTCGCTCCCCCGCACAGCAGGTCCGTCCGTTGGCTCGACGCTTGCCGCGTGTCGTCACCACGACGAGCCCGGCCCGCTATGGTATGGGGATCAGGAGGCCACCCTCTGCTCCCGCTCCCCCTTGCTCCTTGTGAACACGCGTCACGCAGCGACGCGGCGGCGCTGCCGGAGGCTGGAGCGGGGAGCGTCTGGAGGCTCCAGGAGGAGGGCCGAGGAGGGCTCTCCACGACGACAAAGTCACCCCCCGCCCCCCACTCCGCTTCAGCCCTCGCACACTCGTGGTGCGTGCACGGTGCGCGCACACCGCGGGATGAAGCTATGGCTGGTACCCTCCTTGAAGCGGCCCCGCATGCCGCAGCATGGTGCGAGCCCCGACCTGCCGCACGACGCTGGCCCGTCCGCCCACAGTCACAGCTGAGCCGGCCCAGGCCGGCAGTCCCGCTCGCTTCACTTTACTTAGAAACCTTAGGTCTCCAGATACCTTGGAGGTTCATCTGAACAAGCTCCCGTCTTTTTTTAGACTTCCCATCCAGCTCTCGGCCTCGGCCGCAATCTCAAAAATATAAGAGTTTTGTGCATATTCTTCCAATAAAAAGGTAAACAAAACGCAAACATTTTATATACACTACATTCGAGGTCGGGCGGGACCGGAAGTCGTCGAAGAATCCAGGGAGGTCTCCGATGAGCTTACAGCAGTCGACATCCCGCGAGTGCAACTCGCGCGGGACATGACACGCTTTAGCGCGCACCGAGCGCCCGCCCCGCCACGCCCCGCCCCGCCCAGAGCCTGGCGTAGCCCGGCCCGACACACGCACGCAAGCTGATTTACAAAAGGGCTGCTGGCGCGCGGCCCGTAGGGGTACCGCCCCGACAAGCTTCTTTATGGACTCCACCGCCACAAACGAGACGCGGTGCGGGCGGGCCGCGGGCGGGCGGGCGGAACTCTCTCAAGAAGACGAGCCCGGCGCAGCCCCGGGGCCGCACGAGCCCACGCAGTCCACTGAGAGGTAGTTAAACAGTTATTTTTAGCGGCGGCCCGAACGCGTTTCGGGAGGTTTTGGGCTGAATGAGAGAGTGGCGGAGGAAGAAGAGGGCAGGGGGGAGGAGGAAGGAGGAGGAGGTGTTGTGGCCGGACAGGCCGCGAGAGCTTCTGGACAGCCAGAGGCAGCACGCAATGACAGATGTCGTCCCGCCCCGCTCCGCCCCGCGGTGCGCGACCCGCACAATGACAGCGAGAAGGAATACCCGCCTCGGCGCGCCGCACCCGAAATAACTGACACTGGGTCGCCGTTTCGCTTTCAGCCCCAAAGTAAAACCGAACCTTGCCCCCCGGTTCCCCTCAATCCCCGACTTGCCCTCCCCGTAAATATCCCTCCCTCTCTCCCTTCGCTTCTTTCCCCTTTTGCTGCTAAGTGCCTCCCTCGCGGCTCACGGGCGGGGAGGCGGCGGCGGCTATTTAGGATCCCGCCGTGGGACGATCCGCGCCGCCATCGCGCTGCCGTCCTCACCGACAACACCGCCGTCGTCGGCGCGGGGCGGACGAGACACGACTCTGCTCGACGCCTCCGGGGGCGCCCGCCCCGCCCCGCCCCGCCCCGCCAGGCCGAGCCGCCCACCTGGAGGCCGGGCCGGGCGACTCATTTGAATAATTGTGATCGGAACGTTCCAGTCCAGCAGCGCGGTGCACGGCGGACTGCAGCGCGCGGGCCGCTGCGGCCTCGCCGGCGGCGGCGGCGGCAGTGAGGCGAACACCCCGACATGACAACACCATCGACGTGCCATCGATTTCAAGGAGGGCGGCGGGCGCGGGCGTGCGAACGCTGCGGGCCCATCGTCCCAGCCACGTGGAGGTGCCGACAGGGGTCACGTGCAGGCAGCGGCCGGGGGCAGGGCAGACCTCTATCTGCACGGACGGGCGCATGCAGTGTAGTGGGCGGGCGGGGCTGGCGGTCGAACCACAATCGTGATAATAAATTTGGAACAGAGGGGCCTTCTTCGGGTGCGCATAACATAACCCGGCCGCGAGCGCGGGTTAGAGGGGCCTCGCTAACACCCGGGCGCCACGCCACGCCACGCCGCTCAGCGCGCCACGCCACGCCACTGGGCAAGGAGACCGGGCAGCAGCCGAGGCAGCAGCAGCGAGGAAAATGAATTAATAATTAAGTCATCTCTCATGAAATGGATGTCATTCCTTATCGTGGCCACGGACGCTCTCAACGGAGACGACACGCTCCGACACCCGCACCACTCCGCCCCCACCTCCTCCTCCTCCTCATCTCCAAGTTGGTCTTGATTAGCGACGGATTGAGGCTGGACAGCCGGCCGCAGGGCACAAGACGGATGGGTGTCGCGGCGGCTGCGAGCGGGAGGAGAGGGGAGGAGCAGGAGCACGGGAGGAGGAGAGGGGCGTTTGCTCTGCACGCCGCCGACGAACAACGCGCCCGGCTCGCGCTGCTGGACCACAGAGACGCATCAGTCTTGCCCGGGGCCACTCAGATAAGGTGCATTTACTTTCCCCGCTTTACGGATGACGAGGAGCTGTGAAGTCCGAAGACAGGAAGTGATAGTGCGGCAGAGTTGACAACTGCTTTATCAAATTCAAAAAAATTGTTTAAGGAGAAAATTCAAATAATTTTTTTTAGTCCATTAAAACATTTTCCAATAATACTTTTTCTGAAAAATTAAAATCCCTCCGTGAGAACCTAATACAGGCTGGGTGTCTCTAGACGCAGCCTCTTTGGCTTATACAGTATACCGTATGTAGGTGGGCGGGCGGGCTTGCCTACCGAGACCGACTCTAACCACGGCGCCTTAGGCCCCGTGCGCGTATGCAACCCGTCCGCACGCCTGTATCCGGTACAGTATAACCAGAAGGAGGCGCGGTTTAGAACACCCACCCCGTACACAGAGTGGCAGAGAAACTTCAAAGAGACAGAAACATTGAACGGCGCTGGGAGTTTGACATTAAGGAGCTGAGCGCACGTATGTACTCCTCGCCGGGTGTGGCTTCTGAGAAGCGGGAGCGCGGGCGACATGTGTGCTGGATCCATCCTGGCAGCCTTCCACCTCGGATACATGTTCGTATTTCTTTTTCCCCGGCCACAACGCACCGCAACTTGTATTCTAATTTCTTATTTTCGGACCCATCGCCACCGTAAATCAGAGAGCCCCCCCTGCTTTGCCCCTCCAGCCAGAGAGACGACGGCCCCGCCCCTCCTCCTCCTCTTCCTCCTCCTTCACGGTGTGAATATGAACCCGACCCCATGTGTTTTTATTACGAAATGTGAAACCGTTAACACCAGTGAGTATGAAATATTTATGCTGTTTTCGAAAAGTTATGGCTTGTAATTTTTCACCTTGCAGCGCCAGACTTGCAGCGCGGCGGGTACGGGCCGGGTCGATACACCCGATCATCGACTGGTGGGTCCGGCGGACCGGGCGCCTCGCCGCCGAGGGCGCAGGGCGGCGCAGGGCAGCGCAGGGCACAGGGCACGGGAACATGTGCGCGCCGCGGACAGGAGGGCCCCGGAGGGCACGCCTCGCTGCAGAGGCCTCCGGGGCGGGGCAGGGCGCGGCGTGGGTCGACGCCATGTATTATTTTATGGACCCGGAGACAACATCCTGGCAAACAGGAGAAGGGCGGAGGAGGAGGCGGAGGCCCCGGCGTCGTCGTCGTGCATCGGATCCCATCCGCCCGCCGCCCGTCATATCGTGAGAGGCGGCTGCAGCAGCAGGATGAAGTAGTAGTACGAGGAGGAGAAGGAGGGAGAGAAGAAGGAGGGGGAGAAGGAGGAGGGGGAGAAGAAGGAGGAGGAGAAGAAGGAGGAGGAGAAGAAGGAGGAGAGGGAGGAGGAGAGGGAGGAGGAGAAGGAGGAGGAGAAGGTGGGGAAGAAAAAGGAGGAGAAGACGCGGACGCACAGCTGGCCAGACTCTGCCGGACCCCGCGCCCTGACCCGCTGACCTTCCAGCCTCCAGCTGACTCTCCGTCGGAACCCCCCGCCGCCCCCGCCGTCACAAATCGACGTCACGTGATTGGGCCATTCGTCACACCGCCCCGCTGCGGCAGCCAATCAGGAAGGCGCCTTGTTAGCGCAGCGCCGACCCGTCGTGTGGCAGGTGAGCTGCGAGCAGCTGAGCCGCGAGTCCGCCGGGCCACCCGGTCCGCACGGTCCGCGTCTCACACACCCGCGCCAAGAATTGGAGAACATCCACGGCCCGCCGCACACAGCACACAGCAGCCATGCGCCATGACATCACCGCCCCTCCCACCCACCGGCAGCCTCCCCGCCGTGCCCCGCTCCGCAGTCACAGCCGGGCACCGCCACGCACCGCCACGCACAGCCACTAAACAGTGGCGCGGCCCACCGCGAGAGAAAAAGAAAAGGACCCACTTCCACATTTGCAACAAGCGTTAAATGGCCAGCTTGTCGAGTCGACCCCTTCCTACCCCCTTCTCCGCCCCCTTGCCTCGCCCCTTGCGGCACACATGTGCGTCTCGCAGGCCAACGCCGCCGACGGCCACGTCATTCGCCGAAGACAAAATAAGAAAACCAAATACCAATCATAAAAACGAAAATAAAAATTACAAGAAAATGGCCCGCCGCCGCAGACCCTGCCGTTTGCCTTTGCCCCGCAGTTTTTAGTTTTTACTCTTTCTCCTCTTTGCCGCCTCAGTCCGTGCCCCGGCGTCCATAACTCCCGGCAGCGCCACGCCGCGCGGCAGAGAGCTACACACAACGCGACAGTGAGTTACGGAACCGTGTTTCTTTCTGACCGGCCGTGCACGCGCCACATGCAAATAATAGTAATAAAAGTAGTACAAACTGAAACGCCGCGCCGCCGGCCGGCCTGTCAGAGTTCACAAATTGGAGATTGCCTCCTTCCCCCTCCTCCTGCCCGCCTGTCTGTCGGCCCGCTCTTGTTCTTCTATCCCCGGGACCACCAAGCTACTCCCCCGCCTCCCCAGGGCCGGTGCCGCAGCGCCACCGTGGGACCGTGCCAGACGAGGCGCGGCGCTGCCCGTCTAGTGCGCGCGTGCGGTGACGCGAGGGCCGCGGGTGCCGGTGTGAGGGGCGGTCCCCCCGCCGGTCCACCTGTTGTCTTCGAGGTGCCCCCCGGGACCCCATGGCGGCCACGTGTGTGGTGAGCACTCGTGCAGTTAACGGGAAGCGTGACCTTCGAGGCCTTCGAGCAAGTGGGCAGATTCCGGGGAGAGGGGAGTCCCGGTAGCGTAGAGGAAGAGGTGCATGAGGCGTCCTGCAAGGACCGGGTAATGGTCGACGTATAACACTCAGAGCTCACTGTATAAGTGTAATACTCGCAATCCCCCCTCCCCCCAAAAAACAACAAAGAAACACAGATGTAATATGGAAAACTGGAATTTATCTCAAAATGACCATCTCCAACAACTCTGTACTTCTGGTAACAGGAGAGCGAGTCCAACCGTTGCAAAACTGACAGGACAGGACACTCGATCCGTAGGTAATAACTCGAGGATACCCGGGGCGGGCGGGCGCCACAGAGATAGAGAGAGTGAGAATGCGAGCGAGAGACGAGAGGGAGAGAGAGAGAGCGCGCGAAGGGAGCACAACTTGAAGGGGGAGGGGGAAAAGATGAAAAGGGGGGAGGAGGGTAACCGAGCCGCCAATAAACTGTTCTCTTAGTCTCGCCCCAGCCTCTCCCACGACTGGGGCCGCGCGGCGTCCCGTCAGGAGGCATAACCGCAAGGCGTTTAAATCCACACACACATACACACACTATGTACCGCCGACACAGGTAATAAAGTATCGGCGATTATCTCGTTAAATCGAGCAAAGGAGGCGTGATGGGGCGTCTGGCAGCCTGGCGGCGTGCCGTGCACCAGCGCCTGCCCACCGTCGCGGACCCCGAGCCGCCGGCCGGGGCGCCGCGGGGCGGGCAGGGCAGACGACGGGCAGAATAACAATAACTAGGCGGTGTCGTAGGCAGCCCGCCTCGCCGCGCTGTCCCCCCTCCCCCCTCTCCCGCCCCCGCCGACCCGATTGGGCCGAACGCGATAAGGAACGCTCCCCAATGCACCTGTATCGCTCGCTCGACGTTTCCGTCAATCGTCACCGCCATTGTCCGCCAAGAGAGCGGCAAATGGGGAGTGGGGAGAGAGGGGGAGGAGGGAGGAGAGGGGAAAGGGGCGAGAAGGGGACGACACAGATCCGCGACCGCGCAGTCACGCCCGCCCCGGTTACCGCATGGACCTACGACAAACTACCTGCCTAGCCGATCGCAGCGCCCCACCGCGCCATGCGATTCGAGGAGATCGCCGCGGTGGCGCGCACAGGCCAGCAGTTTCTATGAAAAATCGTGTATAGCCAGCAAGACGACAGCGGGAGAAACCGCGACGGCGAGCGCATGGCGACGATTGTCTTATTGTATTCCCCAACCGCGCGCGACGCGTCGACGCGAGCACCGGAAATACTCGCCCGTCGTGCATGATGGCGACGGGTTGCAACAAGGCCGCCGAGCAGCAGCACCCTACTACTCTCGCTTCAAGGGCGAGCAGCGCGGCAAAGCGTCAACATTTAAATTTCTCATACGCACAGCCACGCGGAAGTTAGAAGGGGTGGGCGGCCTGGGTGGCGGGATGGCTGGGCGACATACCAATGACACCATTCTGGCACCACTGCCGCGGCCGCCGCACCTCTTCCTCCCACCCCCCGAGCACCCTGACCGGGACAAGCCGCAGTGCAAGACGCTTCGTTCCCTTCGCTCATGACCTGTCAGCCTGACAAGCTCAAGTGAGCAGTCGTCCACTCCTCTCTGCTTTTCGGCCGGCGCTACGCTTAAGGACACACGCGGATTAGGATCATGGCCTACGGCGGATCGATAAACTCGCGTAGACCAGGTCGCCTCCCGTCGTCATCGCCGTCGCGGACGTGTCCTGCCCCGGGCCGCGCCCCACACCGCTAACCATTCGGGGTTCCATCTCCTCCTCCTGCAGGACCTCCAGCGGCGGCTGAGCGCTGAGCGGAGCGGGACCCGAGCCGCACCAAATCTCATTTCTCGCCGCCGCGGGCCCCGGCTTTGTGCGTGTCGACGTGTACAGCCCCAGACAAAAGTGGACGGCTTTCGCCCGGCTCAGTCGTGCCACCGTAAAGACAGTTGGTGCCGCCACCCGAGAGTGCGCGCGCGGGAGAGAGAGAGCAAGAGAGAGTAAGTGGCTGCCACAACACGTGCGTGGTGCGAGAGAGAGAAAGAGAGGGCACGATGCGAAAGGGGTAGGCTTTGGGGCGAGTATATGAGGAAGATGAGTCAGTTCATAAGGACGGCGCTCTCTGCTGACCGTATCGCGCGCTGGGCGCCGCCATTCAAGGAGGAGGAGCGGCACATACATTGTGTAACACAACGCTTTATCGCGAGGAGCCCCCGGTGCCCGGGGCCCTGCTGCTGCTGGCCGCCCAATCA
>NW_026267201.1:613645-615276 GCF_000697945.3 Frankliniella occidentalis
GGTGTTTAGTCGGTCGGCCGTCGGCCGCCTTCCGCTTCCGGTCCGGTCGATGGAGATGATCTCCGGCAGTCAGTGGCAGAGTAAAGAGGCTCGAGTGCGCGCGAGAGCGGAGCCTCCCTCCTCCCTCCCCTCACTCATGTCACTCTCACCACCCTCCCCTCCCCCCGCTCCCCTTACCTACCTCGCCTCGTGGTGCGGCACCGTCGTGAGCCGCAGCGTCAACAAGACAGGAGAGCAGAGGGAGAGGGAAGATCAAGGACGCACCGCAGCCCGGCCCCACCGCCCCCGCAAGGGCGAGCGCGGGCGAAGGGCACCGCCCCAACCCCCAGAGGCCGACAAAGGCGCCCTCACCTTCACCGACAAGTTGTCTATGGTGAGGAGATGCGTGCCCCGTACCAGCGCCACATGTAAGAGAGGTGTACTCCGTGTCGCATCCAGTCTTTACCGGACGTCCTACCTCCTGCCGACGACGTGGAGCTCAGAGACGGTCGGGGGTCGGGTCTCAATCAGACCGGGCCAGGTCGGCCCGGCCCTCTCCGGCCGCCGACGGGCACTCTTCGCCGCGGCCCCGCTGATCATTGTGGTCCAAGCCCTCGTCCAAACAAGTGCACCCGCGCTGTGCAGCTCGCGGGCGCGGGCGGGGCCGACCGTCAGCGAGGCCCCGGGCCGGGAGGAGGCTCTCCACGATAAGATGATGCACGGCTATTTGTGGAGCGGCTTTGCAGTGAGCGCGCGGCGCGCGGGGGGTGGGGAGCTCCCCTGAGCTGGTCATTGCCCAACCCCGAAGCCCCCCGCTGGAGCCGCGGCGGCCCCGGCCCGCCCCCCGAGTGCCTTATTGGAGCACTCCAGACACGGCAATCTGCTCGGCGAGGGACCCCGACGGCTTTGGCTGGGACCCCGAGACATCACCGGTACAGATTGCATCGCCCACCCCAAACAGCTCTCCTCATTGCAGTCGCTGCGCACACACATCATCATGAGAGTGAAAGTCATCCTCACGGAGGGCCTAACCCCCCTCCCCCCCCCCCTTTACTCCTCCCGCCACCGACCCATTTAAAGTCCACTCGAAGCGATGTCCGACTGTCTCCTCGATCGGGAGCTTTACTGCCGCTTTTATAGGCCCCGCTTGATCAGCCTCCCGAATCCATCGCATGGCATTCCTATGGCGCTTACGCAACGCTGTGCGGCACGCTGCACTCCGCGGGCGACACGGGAAGTGAATCCATTCCAGAGCTGCCGCGACAATAACCCGCTCGCGTCCTCTTCCTTCGGGACGAGACAAAACGTCGGGGAAACGTTCGTCCAAGAAGTCGCGTCGTCCTCTTGAACACGCCGCCCGGTGAGCAACCGGCCGCTGCCCGCCCGGCCACCGCGGGCATCCACCCGTACGAAAAAGTTTAGTCCGGCATCAGTCCGTTTTCGGTCCGCAAAGAGTCCGGCTGGACAGTCCGGCATCAGTCCGCAAAAGCGAGCGGACTAGTCCGCGAAAAAAGCCAGATCGACCAAAAACCGACCTATTTGCCGGACTAGTCCGGCTGGAACTAGTCCGCTTTTGGTGCGCATCCCCGCCTCACCAGACTGATCGCGGACTGGTCCGCACGTAGAGCAGACTGAAAGCGGACTACCTGAAG
>NW_026267201.1:615326-615794 GCF_000697945.3 Frankliniella occidentalis
AAGCAAGCAAGCAAGAGTTCGATCCGAAATGAGGGGGTTCTTCTCGTACCGCGTCAAGAAGAAGTGGAAGGGCGTGAAGCGCGCAGGCCTGGAGGCACCACCCGGCCGACCACGCCGCAAAACTTAAAGACCAGAGCAGGGACTCATTGCCCTCGTATAAATACGAGCTTCTGTTTTTTATTCGCTTTGCTTTTCTTTTCGCTTTTTTTTTGTTCTTGTTCTCGCGCTCCGCATGGCTTTGCCGCTCGTTTTCCCGCCGCCGTCCGCTCCTCAGTTTTATGGGGCGACTAATGTCGCCTCAACATAATGCCGCCCTTGCTGCTTAAGCGGCCCCGCCCCGCCCTTCCACCACCACCACCTCCTCGCCTCACAGTCCTGCCACAGACTTCCCTATCACGAACACACCAGATACCCCGCTGACGCGCCTGCAGATGCGGAATAGGCAACACCGCCACGCACCACCGTGTG
>NW_026267201.1:615844-617255 GCF_000697945.3 Frankliniella occidentalis
CCGAAAACGGACTGATGCCGGACTAAACTTTTTCGTACGGGCAAGCCTTTCCCGAACGCCACAAAAGCCTCCGAATTACATTCAACCGAACGTTTTTGAAAGACGACAACAGAGAGGGCCGCTTTTGTCATGTAAATGGCCCCGGCCACAATCCCTCTTGCTACGAAACAATCGCCGGCGGTTAACAAGCCATCTCACGAGCCCTTTTAATTTCAATATCATACCCTCATTCGTTTTCTTGTTATTATATTTCCTCTCCGTCTGTCTTTATATCTATCAATCTGTCTTTCTCTTTCGGTCCCCCTCCCCCTTTTCAGACACACATACACACTCTCTCTCTCTCTCTCTCTTTCCCGACCGAAGCCTCTGCCAACGCCCAAGTCAGTCGCCTGCTGATGCTCGATGCCGAAATGATTATGTCGTTTTATTTGAGGGGAGAGGGGACTGCCACATTGGCCGGGTGAGAGGTGAGTCATCACATCCAGGGCAGGAGCGAGCCGCAGCCTGCCCAGGAGGCGTACATGTACTGCAGACGGCTGCACCGGAAAAGCAAATGTTACCAACAGCAATTGCAAGGCTGCAAAGGCGGGGACTACAGCTTGACTGCTTTTCACACGCAGTCAAAAATACTCACTACAACCAACCAACAACAAAAAATACTACAACCATTCATGCACTTGTAGATTGCGAGTACAGTGTGTGCGCCCCCGACAAAGATCATATACTGATAAATGAAGCGTGCAACTCCAAGCTGAATACTTGCAAGTGTTCAACAGGTAGGTGTTAATAACTTCTAACTTGTGAGATTGTGTTCGGTTCAGTTCCTGTTTTGAACACTTAAGAGCTTTGGTAATAACTCGCAAGTTTTTAACAATAAACAAAGCAGGTGTTTTTAACACGAACACCTAGTTTATCGGTGTAGTAGGCCTATTAAGTTGTGAGGCTAGAATTGTCCTTATAATCCCGTAAGTGATCGTCGCCCTCAAAAGACGTAGTACGCACGTACGTGGTAGTGGCCCACCGTACCGTCAATTCTTACCGTCTATCCATACCGCAAACCCTTCCCCTCCTCCGGCCGGTCACGCGCGAATTTTAACGAACAAGTGTCAATGACCCCACCTACCTCCCCCCCCCCCCCCCCCCCCTCTCTCTCTCTCTCTCTCTCTCCCCCCCCCTCATCCTCTCTCCTCACCATCAGCGGGCTACGACTTTTTTGGTGCTTTTTGCGTCGAAGATGGATGGATACGGTCGGGTCCTGGTCCCGGCCGGCTCCGTTGTTTCGTCCGCAGCTCGGCCGGCATTATGCCCCTTTAGCCGGGGCCCGGCCCGGCCCGGCCACACCGTGTGGCGGAGGCCGGGCGAGGCGTGTACGACGATTCGTTTTATGGATCGGGCCGGCCCCGCCCCGCCG
>NW_026267201.1:617305-618506 GCF_000697945.3 Frankliniella occidentalis
CCCGCCACAGGACGGCCTTGATCGGGAAGATTAAACTCTCCCGGGCGGGCCTCAAAAAAAAGTCAAACTGGGGCGCCAGCCGCGAGTGTCCTCCGCACTGCGCGGCGCGCACCGGTGGTCGCTCTCATTGATTAACCGCTCCACGACGGACAGCGGCTACCCGGCCGCCCCCGCCCCGCTCCGCCCCACTCGCTCCGACCGGAGGACATACTCCTCCAGCCCAGCTCCCCTTTACCCTCGGTCCCGATATACTGGATGACATTTCATCAATAGGTTTCAGCCCCGGCCCAGGTCGGGAGCGAGCGGGTGCGCGGCGGGGAGCCGAAGGGGGAGAGCCGAAGGGGGAGAGCCGAAGGGGGACCCGCGCTGAAAGCTTTCCGCCGGCCAAGACAATTCAATGAAGAACGTTGTTTCTGCGGCCCGCCGCGCCTCTTTACCGAAGGTCCCTCCCCCCTACCCCTCCCTCTCACCGGCCCCGCCGCCCTTCAGGCCAGCAGGTCGCCCCGCTGCCTCTGCTTTACTTTGCGATTCCATCCGGGCGACGTCAAAGGCGCATTTCAACAGGTGCAAACAACCCCTGTAGGGCTCGCAGCAGGTCGTGGCCGAGGGCCGGGCCCGCCAGGTCCGTCAGTCCCCGCTCGGGCGCGGCCTGCAGCCAGGACCGCAGAGCGATATAGGCCAAGTGGCGGCGCTGCTATAGAGCTGCGTGCCGGCGGCATAGCCTCCGCCCCGCCACCCTCCAAACCACAACGACAGTCTGGTCCACGCGATCAAAGGGGCGCCCATAGGCCGGCGCGTGGCGTGGCGTGGCGTGGCGTGGCGTGGTGGTGTGGCGGGGTGTGGCGGGGCGGGGTTGGGTGGAGAGGCTGAACAGGTGCACCGCGTGAGGCCGCCGGAGGGGACCGGCGGCCCGGACCCCCCGCACGCGCGCGCGTGTGAGTTCGGCGTGACTCCTTCCCGGAGGAGGAAGAGGAGGAGAACCACATCAGGCTGGTCAGCACGGCTGCTGCTGCTGCATTCCTTACCTGAAACACAGAGAAACAGACAGCAGGCGTTAGCCACATACATAACCGCGATCCCCATGCACATACACAGCGTCAACAGCGACAGTCGTGTCAGCTCAACGCCCCCGCGACCCTTCATCATCAAGCGGTAATCAAGTCGATAATCAATCACGTCGGCGTTATCGGCCGCGGGCGGG
>NW_026267201.1:625066-626646 GCF_000697945.3 Frankliniella occidentalis
CCCCCCCCTCCCCAATCTCTCTCTCCTCTCGTGCCTGACCCCGCCACGCCACACCGCGCCGCCGGCGCGCGCTTCAAACTGTGACGGGCGCCGCGCACGTTCCGTTGCGATGTGCGCGTGAGGCACGCACCGCATCGCATCACTTCATTAGGTCGGCCGCGAGGAGGGCCTCCACTCGGCTCCACCAGGATCACGGCGACAAATGGGCGAGGCGGCGGCGCGCCGGCAGCTCCACGCCCAGGCGGCTGCAATTTACACGGCTGTATACACACACGCACACACATTCACTCACAAACTCGCTCCTTCTCCCTCTCTCTCACTCACTCACTCGCACACATATATACACACACGGTAATCATACGTGAGCGTGTGCAGGAGGCGGCTGTTGGCTCATGCTGCAGGTGATTGAGACGCCCAGACTCCACGCCCCTCTCTCACAAACATTATCATTGCGTCCCGACGATGTTTCAATAAATCAGAAAGAGGAGTAAAGAAGGCGGGTATTTCCCGTCGCTAAAAGGGAAAGAACAACAACCAAACCATATCCTGCCAGCAGCAGAGGAGTCAGTTCGACAGTTCTCTCTTCTCGCCACACGCGACCAAACAGACGCCACCCCAACGGGACCGCCAGGACCGAGGACCACCAGTTCTAAATGAACTCGATTTAGCGGGACGACAAACACACCAGGACCATCGACACCGAAACCACGCGAGAACACGCTCGCCGCCGTGGGGGAACAGGGCTCGTGTATGCGGCCGCGCCGCGCCACGCCCCGCCACGCCCCGCCACGCCCCACCCACACCCGGCGCGAGACAGAGAGGAGACAGCAGTCATTAGCCAGGTGATCCCCGCTCCCGCCCGGCCCGGGGCGCGGCGTCGTGCCACCACCGGGTCGCGCTCGGGGCGCTTGGCAGGAGGCCAGGGCAGCCACCAAACACCACGCCGCGCCGCCCCCGCGGGAGGGAGAGGGGCGGGAGGGGAGCGCGCACCCTCCGCCGCGCCCGCAGCCAGCCGGCCGTCGAGGGCCCCATCAAAACAGCCGCTGACAGGGTCGCGGAGCGTCGCGGCGCCGTAGATAGGGGCCGAGCAGGCGAGGCCGCGGCGGCCCCGGGGACCAGCGGCGCGGGCTTCCGTTGCCGCAGCGGGGTCCTCGCCGCACCAACCCCACGAGCCGCTCGGAACACTAACGGCGTGTCCTGTTCGACTTTTCGGATGCCCGTGATCCCAAACAGCCCGCGACCGACCCGGGGCGCCGCCATTCACTCTGTCAAAGGTTCCCAGTTCCGATTATAACCTGCGCTTGACCCCTTGCGTTAGCAGCCCGGCACAGGATGTGGGCGCCGTCACCGTCATCCTGGGGCCCTGCGAGATGGGCTGGTGGTGACTGGCGCACAAGGGTGTCGCCGTCATCCTGGCCTACCCGCCTCCGAGACATAACCTCTCCTCGCTCGTCCACCTGCCGTCGCTTGGTCCCGCGTCGTGCCCTCGCCTGCAACGTGACACGGTCATTTATCATGGCACAGCAAGAGGCGTCCCGCCACGCCCGGAGCCGCCCCGCCCCGCCACGCCCCGCCCCGCC
>NW_026267201.1:627446-629076 GCF_000697945.3 Frankliniella occidentalis
GGGAGGGAGGAGGAAGGGAGGGAGGAGGAAGGGGCTGTCACACGACCGCGAAGGCAAGGCCGGCTAATATGCCCGCGCGCGCACCTCGGCGCACACACACACACACACACTCACAACCCAGCCCAGCGAGCTCCCGCTCCCGGTCGGTCGGTCTCGACTCGGCGCACCGCCTCCAGATCTACTTTCCGATGCCGGTGATGCCAGTGCATCCCACTCTGTGCTCCCCGCCCTCCCCCTCCCCTCCTCCCTCTCCCCCGCGGGGCCAGCAGGCGACTCTCCCGGCCCGCGCGTTGTTATCGCGCTCCATGGAGAGCGTGAGCAAACACAGCAAGCACGACGGCCTGCTCACCTCTATGCGCTCCACACGCAACGCGCGCCGCTGGCTCTGGCACCGCCGCACGGCACCGCCGGGCTGCTGCAGGCCAAGTGTATTATTTATCTTGGAAGCGGCTCAACTTTGGGATGCACGCCGCGGCGCCGCGCCCGCCCGCGCCTACCATGGCGCCCCCGCCCCGCGGATCCGTGATTTGTAGGCGCGCCGTGCCCGCGCGGCCCCCGGTGCGGCCAAAGCCGTGCAGAAGGGGCTGCTGCTGCTGGCGGCGCCGCCGACAGCCCTGTCCAAATAGAGATCACGGGGGAGGGCGCGGCCGCCCCGTCCCGCCCCGCCCAGGGCTGCGGCGACGGCGACAAACCCGCACCCTCAGCGTCCTTGACCCGCCCCGCGCCGGCCTAGCCGCGCATAAGCCCGGGGCGCCCCACTGTCACTCGGACTTGTGCTCATTACGGCCAGATTAACCCAGAGGGCGTCAGCGGCGGCGGCCGGCTTGGACCGCCGAGGCTGCTGAACGGGACAGCAGGGGCGGGACGGGTTGCACGTGCACTCGTTTACTGTACAGGGGCCGGGGTGTTGTGGATTGCTTTACGGTGTACCGAACACGCAGCAGTGTTGCGGGTTTGCCTACCCTTCACACCAGTGAGGGGCCCTGGCCCCCTGCGGCCATGTTGAGTATGCAATCCCGCAACACTGCTGCGTATTCACAGTCACACCCGGTACGGGAAGGGGCGCACTGCTTTAGAGCTTGTCGCGGTGCACGGGCGAAGGAAGGGAACTCAGCCGGTCAGCCTCGCGTCAGCCTCTCCACCCGCAGCAAGAGTCTCCGTCTGTGGCGTACATGTTGGCGATACGGCAACGTGTTCCAGTTGAAGGACTCGACCAAGACCCCCCGCGGCGAAGACCGGCCACCATAGTACCGATGACAACAATATGAAGGTGACAAGTCCCTCCGGCAACTCGGTGGTTGTGGCGTCCTGGGCACCCCCCTTCCCCTTTCTGGGGTCATTGCCTTATCAGAGAGAAAAGGTGGAGAGCGAGAGAAAGAGAGACGCGGCAAGTTTAGGGGAGAGAGGGGAAGTTCGCGGGATCGTGGAGCAGGAGCAGGCCGGTGAGCACAGTTCCGTCCCGCTCCCCCCGCCCAGTGCTCCCTGCTACTACGCCAGAGACAAGGGTGGTGCGGGGGGTCGGCCCGCCTCGCAGGGCTTAAGAGCATTTACCTCAACTGCCATCGTCTATCATTTTCGCAGCGAGACTCTGCTGAGGACCACACGCCGCCCGCCCGCCCGCCAGCCCCCC
>NW_026267201.1:630136-630820 GCF_000697945.3 Frankliniella occidentalis
CCACCCCCGCAACCCCTACTCCGTCCCCTCACTCACTAAAACTAACCCAGCTCTCACTTTCTCGACCCCAAAAGAGCGAGTACGTACTACACTTCCACTTCGACAAGCGGAAGGTACCCGAGGGGCAGAGAGTAAAGGGGCGCAGCGACCGCGTCGGTCGTCACATTTTTACTATTTACTTCCTGCTCTTCCTCTACTTCTTTTTCATCCTTATGTCACCCGACACTTTACAAACACCGTGCCTAATCCCTAAGCCCCCCGCCCCCCATTCCCTTCGGGCCGGCGGACAGGCGTAGCAGCGACAGAATTAGACAATTAATATTTCGTGGTTCATTCATACAGCCAACAGCCCGTCCTATTGCCCCATTGGGACCTCAGGGTGAGGACCTTAAACGGGGACCGTCCCCGAACGCGCCGTTCATACCGGAACACACGAGGCGAGGGAGGGGCGATCAGTAAGTGTCGAAAGATATTAATTAATACAAACCCGAACCGCTTCAGTTCGGAGCGTCTCCGCTCACGCGACCGTCGGAAAGGCACGCGTGGGAAGGCAATTTTTAAATCGGGCAGTTGCGTAGGGCAGGGCAGGTCAGTCTATTTCCGACATGATGACCAGCGCCAAATGTTTGCAGCCGGGCGATAGCAATACCCAGAGGAAAAGGGGGGACCCAGGGGAGGGGCGGG
>NW_026267201.1:634595-637792 GCF_000697945.3 Frankliniella occidentalis
GGGGGGGGCAAAGGGGCCGTTTGCCATAACCGAGCGCCTGTGTGTGAGTGTGTGTGTGTGTGAGAGCCCAACCCGTATGGGATCCAGGCAGGGCGGACAGCAGGCTGCGGGGGAGGGAAGGGAGGAAGGAGGGAGAGGGAGGAGGAGACATCCAGACGTTGCCCGCCGCTGGTCCGGGCACACGGCAGCAGCACGGCCAGCGAGTTGCGGGGCGCAGAGAGGACGCCTTCCACGCAGCGCGGTACACACGGCGAGGCGGGCGGAGGGGGCTGGCTGTTTTCAGCTGATTGAACAGAATCTCGAGCAAAATTCATCTACTGTAGCCTCCACTCATTCCCCCGCAGCACCACGATGATGAAGGCCATGACGTCATAGGAGCAGCCCTTCCCCCTGTTAATGAGCAGGCGGTACCTCCAGCCTCTCGGCGGTTGAACCAACCCCTACCGCGTTTCATGATGCCGCTGCACTACCCGGAATCGCTTACACATTTAATGAGGACCACAAGTCTGGACCGGAGGTGGGGAGGCCGCGGGCGCCACCTCAATCAAGGAGCAATCAGTGAGAAAGGCGAAGCAGGGCGGACAGCGGGGCGATGAGCAGCCAGCTTGTTGACACCGGTGTGGGGGGATATCGTGCTTGGGGGAAGGGGGGCATCTTCATACGGTTCCAAACGCTCGGGTACGGGGTACGTACCGTGGGGTGCTGCAGCTGCAACAATACTGCTTAGCAAACTATTACCAATCGTTATTCTCACACGCGACCTTCACGTGGCCGTCCAGGACGTTCCCGCCAAAACCACCCCCCAAGGTTGGGCGCGGCTCGGGCTCGGACGCGCCCCGCGCCCTTGCGGGGCTTCGGGGTACAGCCGCAACCGGCGAGGCGCGGGACGACGACGGCGACGGACACGCGGCCCTCGGAGAGCTCGTGGAATGTGTTGTTGCACTCACCTCAACGGCTGCTGCTGCCACGCCCAGGACGGCGACGACGACGAGGGCGGCGCACAGGGCGGCGCGGCCCCGGAGGGCGCTGCCGAGCCGCATGCTGTCCGGGTACTGCTTGCTGCCGCTCAGGGGGTCTTGTTCATGTCAGGCCGGCCGGCGCGACGCGGTCCACTCAGCTGGCGGGGGCAAGACAAACTGGTTACCGCACTGCTGCTGCACTCCGGCCAAACGCACTCGCGGCGCGGGGCGGCCGGTGTCGGTGCAGGGCGGCGGCGGCAGCGGCGGCCCGGGTCCGGTTCCCCCTCCCCCCAGGATCGACCGTCATTACAACCCAATTTGTGCGCGAGCGCAGAAGCCGTCCCATGACAGCTCAAAGTCGCGCACAACCCCAACATATCACGTGGGTCTTCTCTCGGACCGCGCCGCGAGAGAGATCCGCGCGCTGCCGGGGGGGCTCTTTTCTTCCGCAGACGAGGAGGACGACTCAAAGTGGCGCACTCACCGCAAACGATCCCCGATTGTGCCGAGGTTCGACAGCTTAGCTCGACTTGGCATACGCCCCCCTCCCCAACTTCCCCTTTCTAGGCCCTCCAGCCGAGCCCCAGCAGCGCGATCGCGATCCCTCTACAAGTCCTCCGATATCGAGTCCCACATAGCAGCTTTGGCCACCCGCGGCCGGGTGACAGGGGCACTCCTGATGATGTGGCGGGGCGTGGTGGGGCGTGGTGGGGCGTGGCGGGGCTTGGCAGGGCGTGGCGGGGCGTGGCGGAGCGTGGCGTGGCAGGGCCCTTCAACCGCCTAGTTGCAGGGCGGCGGGGTCCGTCTGTTTGCCACGCATTGATTACATTCCCCACGTGTTCACACACATGAGCACCGACAGACGACCGCCAGACACCAGCCTAGACTCAGCCACACGCCCACACTAAACTGGTGCACTCTACCGACCGACTATGGCAACACCTAAGCCAGCGCCCCCCCCCCCCCCCCGCGAACGAGAAGAATTTTAACACCCATTGCAAATAAGAAAACCTACAGTGTGAATTTACGTTAAAGGCGCCCGAAGCCTACCGCCGCCGCCGGCCGCCGTTGAGGGGTGAGCCCCCCTGGCCCACGGGGAGGCGTGGCCCGCGTGCTCCGCGGCGTGCAGGGCCGTGGAGTCTGTCAGGAAGGTGCGGCAGACGCATACCACCAGGCCAGAGCCCCTCCCGGTGCAGGGGCGCAGGGCGGCGCAGGGCCCAGGATGTGTGAGCGCGAGCGGCGCGCGAGCGATGTTGTTGTTTTTGTTGTTGTAGTTCCCCCGCCGCCCCTAGAATACACCCTGAAGTGCCCCCTAGTCTCTCTCTTACTCTGCAAAAATAAAAGGGCTTCATAAAGGCTCTCTGAAGCGCGTTCAATCACGGCTGCGCCGCGGGGCCGTTATTTGAGCCCACACGACGACGCGACACGCACGGCACGCACATTGCAGCACATTGCGCTTTACAGCCGCGATAACTCCTCCAGATGACTGGCCTGCTGGTCGCGGCCCGGCCGGGGGGCCGGACTGGGCCCCGCGGCGTCGAGTGTCAAGTACCCGGCGCGCCCGCGGCCCCGCGGCCGGCCACACCGAGTCACTGGCCTAGGAGAATGGCTCGGCGGCGGCCCGGCGGGCCCGGCCTGCAGGCGGCACGGCCCAAATTAGCAAACGCTGCAGCAGGAAACGCGCTGAGTGTTCCGAGCGCCCCGCCCCGCGCCCCGCCCCGCCCGGCTGTCACCACCACCGTGTCGTCCTCCTCAACCCCCTCGGCGACCACGCGGCCGCGACTCGCCCCTCAGGTCCCCCGGGTCCCGGGGGATGACGGTGTCCTCCCCGCGGTGCTCGCCGTCGACGTCCTGCCCGGGCCGCCCTGCACTGCACCACGTGCTCGCGGGTCCACACACACTCCACTGTTAAAAAATCTGTGGAAAAACCACAGACAACCACAGAAAAATTCCCAACAGAGGTGTACAGATTGCTTCTGTTACAGAAATTTTCAGTTATTTTGTGAACACAGAAGTCTGTGCTTCAAAATCACAGAAAAAACAGAACAGAATCGTACAGATTGCTCCCGTCATATAAATAGTCTGTCATTTAAGGGGTGCGGACCCATCTGTAACAGATATTTTATCTCAGTGGTAAGGCGTCCGAAGACGCCGCTAGATGGCATTCTACATTAGCTCTCGCTGATCACTTCCGTCCTGGTCACCATGTAGTGTCCCACCCTGATACGTTGCAATTGG
>NW_026267201.1:637849-639129 GCF_000697945.3 Frankliniella occidentalis
GCGCGGGACGGCGTCCACCTCACCTGCCCCGCCTGGAGGCACTACGACGGCCCTTATCGCCTGCGATTACCAGCGATCAGGAAGAGATAAGCCACGCCAAGCCACGCCACGGCCAGGAGCAGGGGGCTGGGGGTCACAAGGGAGAAAGACTTTTCATCAGCAGCACCGATTAACATCATTTCACAGTCAATCTGGCAGACGACGAGAGAATTTTATCTATCAGTGCGGCGTCTCGTGTTTTTTTGTGTTTTTTTGTTAATTCTATTTTCTACATGTTTCCCGTTCGTTCCCAGGACCGGAAGGGCAGGGCAGGGCAGGAGGGGCCGGCTGAAGGCGCTGACGGAGTGGGTGTTGATGGTGCAACACGTACACGGCGAACAGGATAATGAGCGGTTACTAAACAATAGGGGAGGGCCGCGGCCGGGCGCCAGGCATCGCCGCTAAACTGTCAACGACGAGCGGACAAACGAACTAACGAACGAACGAGCCAGAGGAAAGGCCACAAGGCGCTGTCGACCACGTGTTACTACTCAAAGAAGGAGGAGGACCCCCTGCGTCTGCTTCGACCTGTCATTCTTAAAACAACTCATTTTTATTTTGAGATGTTTGTAAAATAGCTCCGATGTTTTCTCCATTTGGGTCAAAAGTCACTGATGCAAAAGCCATGTTTCACGAACGGACAAAATTTGTCAGACAGACATTGGGTCCGAAATTACACACGAAAGATCATAAACAAGTGTCAACATTTTCGGAAAGTTCTAGACGATTATTAAAGAGTTCTGACGTGTAAGGGAATCGAGGGAATATACGAGGGGAAATCCCTTCCTTCGTTTGACTGGAGGTAACCTGGCCCACCTGGCCACAAATGACTAGGATTACTAAAAACATATTTTACGGCCCACTCCAGGACTTACAGTCTTCATAAGCAAGACATGGGGTCATAGATAGTTAAGGTAAAGTTGAGTTAAGAAGAGGTCGTCGAGAATTGTGTATATCCACGCGATAGGAGGCTGTTCTGGACGCATTGATGGGTGAATTACGTGAAGATAATGACCAAACACCAGCACACCACCACCACAACCGCCATCATCATCGCGAGCGATAAAGTAAGGCCCTCATCAGGAACGCATGTCGTTAACCGCGATGTACCATACTACGACGTCTGTGAACCGTGGCGGAATAAATAAGAAGTCCGCGCCGACCCATTTCTGGGAGCGCGTCATGAAGCGATAAGCCAATAAGTCAGACCGCGCCGCGCCCCCCGCGCCCCCCGCGCCCCC
>NW_026267201.1:644439-645645 GCF_000697945.3 Frankliniella occidentalis
CCGCAGCGCCCCACCGGGCCCACCGCGCCGGCGGCCCTCTGGTGCGGGTGGCCGCCAGGCCAGGCTGCACACAGTGCCGGCGGCGGCGGCGCTCACCGGCACGGCCGCGGTGCGCGTTGCGCGGCACCCTGGTGGCACTGCCTCCGCGGCGGCCTGGACCTGGACCACCTTGTGCTTGAGGGGCGCGGGGACCGCGATCCGTTGTTGTTTGCGCGGGTGGTTCTTTCTAGTCGGACTGTACCGCAGTGTGCGCGCATTGCCTACTCGTTCGATCCCTCCTCCCCTCCCCTCGGGTGACTTAGCGAGAACGTCTTCAGCTTTCTACCGGGCAGTTTGTGTTTAAGAATTTCGTGATTCCAAGTCACAGTTTAATGTCCTGTAGACGGACATCCCTCTTTGGCCGTCGTCGAATAAGCAACTGGTGAAAAAGTTTGAATGGACTCGGGCTATGAGAATTACCCGTTGACTTCAGACTTTTCGTCGGCCGTCGTGTTTTAATATTAGACGGATATGGGCTTTGAACCAGGGGGTAAACGTATAACTTAACGTAACTAATATTTAAAAGCAAAATAAAGTCAAGGTTAGGGGTCGCTTAGTCACTCCTAAGTTAAAGGTTATAACTTAGAGGATCACTATAAAGTTCTAGGGCACGAGAAGAGTTAAGTTAAGGACCCCTGCTTAGAACCAACATGGTTACGAGAGGTTTACAAATTACGTCACGCAAATTTCGGATGAAGCACTTGACTCCCCCCCCCCCCTTCCCCTCCCCCATGTCACGCGGCTAACCTAACCTTCTAATGCTTTCAGGATATGACCGTCACGCGGCACGAGACCCCCTACTCCCATCAGATGCATTACTTTATTTGTAAACGACCCCGTAAGATCTGTGTCGGCATACCTACTTCAAGACAAAATAAGGTGAAAGAGTTCTTACCTTTTTGATCATCGACTGCCTCCGAGACACGCCGCAACAGGACACACGGCCCCACTCGCCGCTGTTGACCCTCCTGCTCCTGGGCTGCTGGGGACGTCGTGCAATGTATACACAGTTGTGCCGAACCGAGGAGGCGAACCGGGGCTGCAGCCTCCAGCCAGCCGCGTCCCCCTGACTAAAGTCCTAGAGGACTTTACCTCTGACGGGCCACAAGGGCTCTCGTGCGCTCCGGCTGTACATCGCGGGGCGGGGCGGGGTGGTGGCGGGACGCC
>NW_026267201.1:645695-646223 GCF_000697945.3 Frankliniella occidentalis
AAAAAAAAAGATAAATTGAAAAGGTTACTGTAAAAATTTGGAAAGCAGTTAAAGCACGTTTTAACTACCGTATATTTAACAAAAACTTTCAACAACCGTCGTTTGTTTTTTGTTTTTGAAAATGTATACGTTTTCACGACAACCGTTGAGACTTTGGGCGTTATGTATTTTTCCAGCAGAGAGTAGGTGCACACATAGAGTCTCCAGGACAGTCCGGCCAGAGGCGCTGCTATTTGCTCTTGCCCAGGGCCGCGTTCCTAGCGGAGGCGTCCCTTCGTCTCCGCGCGCCTCTCTTTCCCTGCTGCAGGACGCAAACGAGAGCGAGCGAGAGGTGAAGGAGGCTCCGTGCGGACGCGCGGCCCGGGCTGCCCGGGCGGCGGATGAGCATAGCGGAGGACCCCGCCCGCCCCGCCCCGCCCCGCCCCGACACAGTGGAGGGGGAGGATGATGAAAAGGAGGCGAGTGGAGGAGGTAAGGGGGGAGGGGGAGGAGGTGAAAGGACGTATGAGGCTGAGAAGGTAAGTTAGC
>NW_026267201.1:651598-667386 GCF_000697945.3 Frankliniella occidentalis
GGGGGGGTGCATGCTGGGCCACACCGCAAGGCAAAGGCACCGACAAAACCACTCAGCGCGCTTACGGAGTGCCACGAGGAGTGATTTCATTTTCTCATGCACGAATAAGGAGCGGACGGCGCAAAGAGGCGAGGCGGGAGGGGAGGAGGGGCAGAAACAGCAGCGCGGGAGGAGAGGGTGGGGTCACTCATATGTGCTTTATGTTATACACGCCACTCGATGTCGCGCGATCACAACATCGTTTAGCGGAACACCACCCCCGCAGTATCGTCACTCGTAACAAGGTCGGGCCAAGAGACTACAGTAGTCTCTTGGTCGGGCGCGGCGGCGTGGGCGACGGCGCTACCCCGCGTCTAAAGGCCACGGCGGCGGCTTCAGGTGCGCGTCGCGGCGGCAAAGCCCTCCGCGAGAGCGACAGGGCTGGAGGGCTGGAGGGCCCGCCCCCGCCGCGCTCGCTCTTCAGCGCCGTATCGAAACTCCTCCTCAAGCCAGCCGCCCGGGCGGCCCGCGGAGCACCCCGCCTCCCACGCCCGGCGAACAAAAGGGCCTTCGCGAACGGAGGACGGAGGAAAATAGGGGGATGGGGGCTTGATTGTGTGTGTGTGTGTGTGTGTGTGTGTGTGTGTGTGTGTGTGTGAGCGCGCGCGCGCGAGGGAGAGGTGCCGGCGCGAGGGAGAAGAGAAAGTGCAATATGAAAAGCAGGGAGGGGGCGCCGCTGTGAGCGATTCGCGTCCAGGGGCGGACAATACACACTGTAGCTAGCAATGACCCTGAGGTCAGCAGCAGTGGCAGTGGCGGCGGCCAGCACGCCGCACGCGGCGCTAAAGCCTTCCGCGAAGGCCTCTTCGTCCTCGTCACAACACGAAGCACCGCGAGGAATGCGCTCTGCTCTGCTGCACGGCGTTGGAGTGCCGAGTGCCCCGTCGCGGCGGGGAGAGCGACCACCCCCCGCCGTTGTCTCGCAAAAAGAACCGATACGTACACCTGTTCTCTCTGGTCCGGTGTGCAACGCCGGATAGGTTGTGGCGCTGCTGTCGCTTATTGGAGCAGTAGATCCGTCCTACCCCTTCCGAAGTGCAAGCAGTTGCAGTCATCGTGATTTATTCTGGGTCGGTTCCAACCCTTGGAGCACCGACCGAGAGGCGTGTGCGAGCCGGGGCTTGCACCCTCGCGGGCGAGGCTCGCCGGCGTCAGTAACTGACCTGCTTCAAGCACTACACACGAGAGCGGTCCTGCGTTCCTGAGGGCGGCAGGGACAGCGGGGGCAGCGGGGGGCGCGGCGCCGCCGCCGGGTACACAAGGTGCGTCGCGAGCAAAACCGCCACCCACCGCCCCTCTCCACCCCTCCGCGCACACAAAGAGGGGCTCTATGTTCGCAAGGATGAGTTAAGGCGGCGGGGAGGAGCGAGGGGCCAGGTGAAGCGGGGGTTCCCAATTTGTGGCGCAACTACGCGCGTCGGGGGAAGAGGCTGCGCCGGGGGGGGGGGGCAAAAGACGCCGAAGCCACGCGCGGAGGAGGTGTGGGTGGGAAGGAGGGGTGCAGCCCATGGGGCAAAGGTTTGAATCAGAGCGTCACCCTTTTTCGGGCCGGCCGGCCGCCGCCGCGTCAGGGGCGGAGTTCACCTCACCCGCGATACGACACGCCGCCGTCGACGGCCGCGGGGCGCGCAAGAGGAGCACAGGCACGCGCGGTGCGAGTATGACGGTCATCAGGACGGAGCGCGAGCAGCGCGATAGAGGGGCGCGAATAGAGATTTCAAAGTCCGGAAAAATTGATACAACTTTTCCAGGAATTTTTCGAAAAAGTTGAAATTGTCCCAGAAAAAAAAACATAAAGAAAAAACTTTGAAGGGGGGAAATTCAAACATCTTTTAAACTGTTTTTGAAAAATTTCCAAATTGAACTTTTCCCGAAAATGAAAATTCATAGTCGCGGAGCGGACAGTCATCCCGCCGCCCCGCCGCGCCCTGCTCTGGAATTAAGCGGAACGACGTGGCGGTGACATGTCAGCGGCGACAGTGGCCGCACAATTAAATGCGTCCAGCCATTGGGCCGCAGACAGACGGGGGGACCAATTTTCCGAGAAGACCGTCTAATTTAAATTTGGCAGCTCGTGACTTTTTCGTCTCGGCTGCTGGATCGTCGCGCGACTACGCGCGACGGGTGCGCCCGGTTCGCTTGTCTGATGAGAGGCCCAAGGCGGCCCTAAATGTGTGTTTTTGTTTTCTCTTTCGCTCGCACCACTCCAATGATATGACAGGAGTTACATGTGTTCGGTCTGATTCTTTGGATTCAAGGACGGTGTGGCCAGTGCCATTGGTGGTGCACATGGTCACGTATGGTGCAGCGGGAAAAGCGTGTCACCACAACCGTTTGCTAAAGAAGGCGCAGATCAGCTGCTCAAACAGCGTCGCTTTACTCCTATGGCCTAAATCACTTATTGTCACAAGCATTGCATTTGGGCCGGGCCACCTCGCATAAAGGCAGCCAGTGTCTTCGCCTCGCGCCCACGAGCGAGAGGTCCGCGGCGATGGAGTCGCTACGCGTGGCCAAGGTGGCCCAGTGCCTGGCCCTGTGCGCCCTGGTGCTCACCCTCGTCGCGCTGCTCCCCGCGCCCCACGGCATGGTATCCCCGAGCTCGGAGGCCGTCAAGGTACCGCAAGAAAACACGGGCACCATAGACGCATTGCTGTGAAAATGTCTTTCTTTGTCTCCGATGATGAGTGCATATCATAGCTAGGGTGTCATCTCGGATTTTCTGTCTCTCCCCTTTAACCTGAAGAAAACTTATAGATAGAGTTTATTCTCATTATTAATAATCCAAACACACGTTTGCAGTGTAGCGTTGCATTTACCGAATTACTGTAATTTCAGCGCTTCAGGCGATACCTAGTCAGCGTCCCACCAAACTCCATCGTCAATTTCACTGGCGTAAGCTCTAGTTTTATTATTGTTTAAAAAAATACTTTAAAGGTTTTGTCCTACGATTTCGTTCGATTTAAATAATTACAATAACCTTATTCGATAACGAAACAAATTTTGTTACAGTGGCAACAGACCTACGTTCCCCTCGGCGTGGCACTATTCGGGAGGAACCCATACCTTTTAAATTTCGGCTGAGCCATTCAAAGCAAATAAACGCTGGAACTAGAGAAAAATTGCGAATCTTGCCTCATTGTTAATTGGTACCCATTACTCAATATGTCTAACCATTTTCAAACCAGTTCGAGCCGAAAAACCGAAATGACCGAATGACAAAACGCCAAGTAACTACCCGGAGGCGGGTCTACGGTACGCGGTACGGTCTAATTTTCGGATAGGTAAATGGATTGCCTACCCAACCCAAGATGAAAGAAAGGCGTGCGTTTCATGCGCGTTAGGTTGGCAGCATCGCCTGAAAATTACTTCCCTCCCATTCTTGCGTCAACGGGTTGAACTGCCACGACTGCCACATGACTCACGCATGTTTGAGAAGCGCGAGTAGCGAGCAGTAGCGAGTATTGGCCTGCCAGCTGATCACACAGAAGGCAGGTTCAACACATGGACTAAAGTTCGCTCGCAGCCACGATGGTCGGCGTAGGTCGGCCCCCGGACCGCGCGGCCGCCGCCGACGGCCAGGACGGCGACGACGACGAAGCTCCCGCGGCGCGGCCGATGCCGCGGGGAGGCGCCCTCTGTCTGGCGCACGCCTGCCGCCTGGACCTCGAGGTGTGCCCGAGCCAGGACGAACAGGTCGACATGGCTGACCACGTATGGGTCCTGTCGGAGCCCCCTCGGCTTCAGCGCGTCTGTCCTGGGGCGGCGGTCCAGGTACTGACGGCTGGCTTCACCTTTCACAAGTAACTTCTCTCACTCACCTAGATCTGTCCTTCAGCACACATCCCTGCCGTCGTCCACCAATCCGTCATCCATGAGGACCGGAACGTCAGGCGTCCATAGTCGTTTCCAGTCAGTCTCTCACTCGTCATGAACCTCTGCCATATGGTCTTTGAAATTCAATTCATCAGTAGTACATGAAACAGCATTATTTAATGACGTTGAAGAGGACATACATGGATCAAAACTGGTCTTAAAATAGCCTCAAACACAATAGTTACAGGAGCCATAAATATTAATTATAACTTTATAAAATTCATAGGATTAAATAATAAACAATAAAGGCTAAAAATGAAAAGCTTAATTATTTGGGCCAGAACTGTTCCTTGCACTTTATCACAGATATGTTAAAACACTGCATATTTAACATTTTAATGTCAATATGAACTAAGCAAAGACAAAATTGTTACAAACTTAATTTTCCCAAGCAAAATGATTGATGGACTGTCTGTGCCATAATTTAAAGTACAATTACATTATCACAAAATGTTACACTTACGCCAATCCAACAAGCTTCCTCTGAAGTAAACTTAGGGACTGATCATCAAGCACAACAGTGACATTCCTTTCATTAGGTGGAACAGGTCCATCATAAGGAATCTTTACCCATCCAATCTCAATAGAATTATCTTCTTTCAAAGCCTAGAAAAGAAAGGAAAATGCATTACAAGGAAACAAAGTAAGACAAATGCAAAATTTATAATCATATTGCATAAATATTTCAAACCTTTGACATTTCTTTTGAAGGGAATGTTGCAAAATCAGCATCTGCTTTCAGCCCAGGTCTTCTACTTACAGCTTCAGTTAAAATTGCCGCCTTGAAAAAGAAGATAAAGACACACATTTAATGAGCATTGCACATCAATAAGACCTTGATCATTTTGAAAGAAAACCATTTAATTTACCTGTAGCTCTTGAGTTCTCAGCTGCAACTTTTTCATGCGAGAGTTTTCTTCAATAAGCTGATTTGATAAAGTGGTTTGACTCTTAGTCTTCTTTGTGATATCCACGACTTTAGGCATAACCCATGCCTCATGCACATCCTGCAATATAAACAAGCGAAAACCAATATACAATACCAATGCCATTTTGTAATGGTTAACATTGTATTAAATATTACAAAACAGTCATTTTTACCTTCCACAACGAAGAGGCTTTCCGGGATAGATCATCAAGTCGCTTCATTGAGTCAGAAACTTTATCTCTGTTGTCAATAGATTTGGGTGCCTAGAAAAATAACAGGTTGAGTAAAAAATCTTTGAAATAATTACTAGCATAAACAGGCAGAAAGAAACAAAGAAACAAATCTCAATACGTTTTTGACGTTGAGATTTTACTACGTACTGGGAGTGGAGTCAGAGAGTCCAATTTATCTTTACAGAGTTGAGACTGCAGACGCACATTCTCATTGCGTTGGTTTCTGAGAGCAAGACGTAGTGTGTTGATTTCTTGTAGTAAAAATGGAGATTCATTTCCAACTGAAATGCTGTGCCCAGCATCTGGCGAAACTGGACTATGAGTGGGGCTAGGAGCAGAGGCTGCAAAATGAAGGGCAATAGAATAGTTATGGTGCCAACTGTGATGAAGTTAAAGGGGATGGTGAATTGGATGTATACACTACCACTCTTGGTATCAGCAATCGCTTTTTTGGTCATGTTCTTGAGCTTCTCTTTCAGTTCTCCCCTCTCAGATTCCAAAGAGTCAATATCAGCTTGCAAGTGGTCCATTGTTTCTTCAAACTCCTTTTCTTTGCGTTTGAGCATAGCTTGTGCATCCTCCAATTTCCGCTTCAAAGGGGAAGACATTAATATTAGAAAAGTTCTTTTCAAAATTCCAGCAACTTCAAAACACTTTCAAACTGTATGAAATACCTGCAGCTTCTCATTGGAAATGGTAGAGTCTTTGGTGGAAACTTCCAATTTACGCTCTGCCATGTCTCTACGCAGTTGCAATTCACTCATTTCTTCTTGTTTTGCCTTCAAAGCAAGGCGCAGTTCTTTGATGTCAGCTTCTTTACTTTCTAATTTTGAGGACAACATCTTTGTTTCCTCAAGTTCAGTTCTTACTGCTTTAGCACGTAGTTGAATCGGGGGAACAGGCTGCAAAACAAGAATCAGTTCATTTAAGTGACTGCTCTATGCATGACCATGACAAACCATGCAGTAAATTGAAGCCCATCTCTCACTTTTTCCTCTGGTTTAATTGGCATTCCTGCCTCATAATCGTTGTCTTGCAGAATTTGAACTAAGGATGCTACTTGTTGACTAACAAATTCTAAAGCACTACGAAGGCTATCAACAGGTCCGGGTCCTCCCTCTTCTTGCTCAAGGCATTTGCTTGAAGCAGCCGTTACAAGTTCCCTCAGCTTCAACTCAGACAGGCCAATATCAGCATCTGCAATATTATCATCAGCATGCACTTGCATAAATATCAGACTAGGTAGTTAGTAAATTGAACTAAACAGAAATAAATAGAAATAAATGTCAGTACCTCCAGCATTTGAAAGAGAAGAGAGCGCTGATCTAACAACATCGCGCACAAGGCGAGTTACTCGTGTGGCATGATTAACACAGCAGTCTTGAAGAGCAGCCGCAAGACCCATTTCTAGACCCATATTTAAAATGGCCCCTTCCTGCTGGCCCTGGGGAATTCTTCTCCTTGCTGTTTTTAGTTGAGCTGCCAAAGCTTCTGATACAGCAATCATATGGGTAGCAAGTGCCGCCATGTCACCTCCATCACTAGCCTTGATTTAGAAAATTAAACAGACCATGACATGACTTTTTTTTTCCTCATGGTGTGAAGATAGTATTTACTTATAGCTATAATTTAATGACAGGGCTCAAGAGGTTAGATTAAGATACTTAAGACATTACCTTTGAAAGAGCCAAAATGGCAGAGGCATCTGTACGAAGGCAATCAGATGCAGCAGTAAGGGATTTTGAAATATCAGTAATCAGCTGACTCTGATTGATCTTAACCTCACTGCCTAAGAGAATGGGATACATGGTACAGAAGTAGTTGATACAGCGCTCCAAGCCTTCCAGGTTAACATTCTCATCCAGCTGAAATATAATTGCATTATTTGTGTGAATCCAGGTAATTATACAATAAGATGTGCGATCAAATCAATCTTCACAAACCTGGTCTTTACGAAGGAGTTCTAAAAAGTGGTCAATTGCTTTTTCCTGCACAGCCATATCAGGATAAGCTGCAGCAACTTTCAGTAATGTTGGAGCAGAACATGAGTTTAAAGCATGAGCGAATTGATGAAGAACACACTGTAAATAATTTAATAAAATGTCTTACACTTAAAATCTGAAAATATCTTGACAACAAAAAGGAACTTACTGATTTCTATTTATTCTCCCTTACCTGGGCATTAAAGAAAAGATGAGATAGTCTACATCTAAAAGCATACTGTTCAACTGTATGACCACGGAGAAGACTTGCTTTGTCAATAGTCTCAACATTAGGAAACTTTTCTTTCACTTGATTGAGTAGAACCTCAGTTTTCCAAAGCAAACGAGGTACCATTAGCAAGAGAAGCACAGCATCATGATCACCTACAAAATGATAAATTGATAGCAATAAACACTTGCTGGAGCCAAACTTTCAAAATATGTCTGAGAATGGTTACAAAATATAAGGCATACCTCCACGACTCATAAAACTATCTGGCATAAATCCAGTTAAATATTCAACGTGTTGATTTGACTCCTGAACCTCAATGCGTCTCAGTTCTAGGTCAATTGCACGAGTATGAGCCTTTGACTCAGCAAACATTTTCTTGAAATCAAGCATTTCAGGTAATTTGCTAACAGGTCTTTCAGATTCTCGTTCTAGTTGTGCCTGGAGATCTTGGCACTGCTCTTGGTACTTTTGAACGACTTCTCTAAATTTACTGATGGTTTGTTCCCTATCAGCTAAAGTTTCCAAGGCAGCTTCTTTGTCCCTGTGGGCTTCCCTCATTCCTGCTCTAGCAAGGTCAGCCTCTTCTCGAAGCTCCACTTCCAATTCCCGGGCGCTCTCAGCTAATTGCTCATTCATGTCAACAAGCTGTTCTAGTTCTGTAACTTCCTCCATGAGAGCAGCAACTTTTTCTTCCAGATTCATCTTTTTATCTGCCAGCTGCTCAACCATATCCTCGGCACCAAGAGCAGCATCAACCTGTATTGAAACATAGAAAGAAATCTGCATAGTCTCAAGCTAATTGGAATTAAAAAGTGTGTTTCGATTAACTGAAAAATTTAGTTCACCTGTTCTTGTAAGTCTGCAATTTGACCCTCGAGCTCTTCCACGCGGGCACTCAGTTTCTCTTTTGTGCGGCTGAGCTCAGCATTTTCAGATTTACGTTGGTCAAGATCTTTCTGTAATTTCTGAAACTCATGCTTGTCATGGGCAGATATATCTCGGAACCTGCATCACACATTATAAGATGGATAAATTCTAGACATACATCTGAATTGGTAAAGATTTTTCTGCTTTCATACGGTCACATTTTATTTTTACCTCACAATGGTTTCATGAAGGCGTGCATTTTGCTGTTCTAGCTGCTTCACTTTGAATACTGTTGATGACGACAAATCGCCTGTTCCTGAACCGCCACTCTCAGTCTCAGACATTTGGGCCTTTAGAAGTTCCAGGTCAACAGTCAACTCCTCAATCTTCTCTTTGGCTTGATCCAACTCTACCTGCAATGTCTCTGCCTGAAACATACAAAAATACAAGTTATTTGAAGGTATTTCGGAAAATACAGATAAAAATACTTCACTTCAGAAACTTACTTTTTCCTCAGCCATTTCTTTATCAAGTGTAGCCATCTCCATTGATTCAGCTAACTCTGACATTTCTTCAGCATGAGCATCTTTAGCTTCTACAGCTTCACGAGCCTCTAGACGAGCTCGTTGGAGATCTCTCTGCAAATGTGCTTGGGACTCCATGATACGATTTTTAAACTCTAGCATACTTTCAAGCTGAAGCTTGGTTTTTTCAAAATCACGTAGTTGTTCTTTGTCTTGAAGACGCTTTGCTACATTGGAAAAGCATACCAGGTGAGCACAAACTAATAGTCTTCAGAGAGTGAAGATAGAGCACAGAAGCATATTCCTTCTGAGATAGCATACAAAAATTTTCGCCAAACACAGTTAACTACAACTAGTAAAGGAATGACTAACCTTTGATAGTATCCAGTTTTTCCGTAAGGTCACGAACTTGGGCCTTCAGAGAATCATTTTCCTGCTGCAACTGCAAATGGCTCAAACGCTCCCCAACATCACCACCCCCTCCAGGGCTACCTTGAGCTGCAGATGGTGGTGACAGAATACTGCTGTTCAAACCAGCTCCTGGTGATGCAAGGACTAGTCCAGGAGTGAACTGAGGCTTAAGTGTTTCCACAAAACCAGTCTGGAATAAGAATTTTTCAATACTTTAGAAAATTAAAAACTAGAATGGGAACACCAGTATCAAATTAATGAGCAGTACTTGTAAGTCAATCTAATGTTGATCAACGATTATAACCCACATAAAAAGCCCTACAGGCACCACACAATCACTACAATACTTGATGATTACAATGAAATGTGAATTACTGCCTGATTCTACATTATCTTTAATAGAACCATGATATTTTGTTTGGGAAAATGATAAAACAAAAGATGATATGACATTACTTAAAAAAAAAATGAGACCAGTATAGCATATTTAAATACTTCTTTCAAGAAATAAACTAAAAACCCACACCCGTTCAAAGACCTGCAATATTTGTTCAAAGAAAATTAGATCAAAGCAATTAAAAATATAACATTATTAAAGGGTAAGAATGTCAGTATAATCTCGAAAGAAATATTTTTTGTTGAAGTACCCTTGCAATACAATTCTACAACCCCATTTAACAGAGAAGTGGTATACTAGACCAACAGATTGCGTGCATACAATTTAATACGTAGTTACAGTTTTAGGCCATAATCATGTCTTTCACATAGTATTTCCAGCTGTTAATGGTGAGAGTGCTGTACATGCACAAGTGCTCTAGGATAACTTCTAAAAATTATCATGTGCTCCTACTCCTACAACATAAACTATGAAGGCCAGTTCAATTCCTATTACAAACGCAAAGAAAAGGTATAGAGAAGAGAAATTAGATAAAAGATCAGTCACATTTAGAGATCCAATGCAAGCACTAAATAGGTGTGTTGGCAAAAGAGAGCATTCTGGGGGAATGCAAATTTAATTGGAGATCTTAGAAGCGGGTGCTATAATCAGTCATGCTAGAAGATCTTACAGTAAAATTAACAATTAGAACGGTTTGACATAAATTCTGTTGAGCTGTAAATCCTGAAGTTAAACAAGTACGTACACAAAAGCATCTACAAGACTATAAATTGTAACATGCTGGGACATAGATCGCTTATAAAGCAATTAGGGTTATTCCTGAAAAATGTATAAAAATGAAATGGTAAGTTTAAAAAATTCCTACCTAACTTGTCCATTCACTCCCTAATACACTATCCTTTTGATTGATATTATTCCCACCTTTTTAAATAATTAATGTGCTGGCTACTTTCTAACTTCAGAACTTAAAATAGATATGTGGGTAAAGATAGCACCAATATTCACAGTTCACATTATAGCATTTGCTGGATTATTATTTTGTTATGTGGCCCTAGTGTGCATGACTAGGAATGTTAGTACAATACAACATAAAATAATATACACATTAAAATCAACACCATGCAACAGGATTAGTAGCTACAATGCGAAAGTAAGACTTGTATGGTTGTTGGAAATGGAATTAATGTGCATCAAAAAATGATTTTGAAGAACATAGAGATTTAAATATCACTATCACCCATTAAAATCTACCTAGGTGAGCTCTAAAGAGATGATGACTGCTTATGTGTCAGCAGAAAAATGTCCTATGAACAGCAAAACCGAAAAAAAATCAAAAGACCATAAAAAACCACACCATTCAGCCTTCAGCTAGACGAAGGAATGAGGTGAAAGCAGTCATGAGGCATGATTCAACCAAACAAATAGGCCAACAGATCAGCCAGCAGACAGAACACACACTTTCTTACAAAGAAATAGAAACCACTGGAGTGGAATTGGGGAAATTACAGTCTTATGTAAGCCTGTATTTAATTAATAAAATTACTAATAATAATGAAGCATGCAATAACTTCCGAGATAGATAAATAAATGATTACTCAACACTTGAGGACAAGAAATGGGATGTACAAATATTACAAAAATAATTATATAGGGTTAGATAGTCAATTTATAAAATGTTAACAGTGGTTTCCACTCAAACGCGTCTTTAAAACACATCCATAGCCACAAGCAGCAAGAAGTAGTTAATGAAGGAAAGAACTAAGGTTAGGCAACACAAAAAGAAAATGAGTAGGTGAATGATCATCCCAGAGGGTTAGACAAATGTAAACAGGGAAATTACTTGGTCTGCACTTGTGCTAGATTGAGGGACTGGAATACTCTGCGGTCGTTTTGGGGTGGAGGCACTTGAGGTTGGCGATGTGCTTTGCCTGAAGTTTGATGGAGGTGCAAGCTTGGATGGCTTGCTCGAGGCTAAAGAAGGGATACCTGAACCCTGCTTAGAACTTACAGACGCTTTTCCTGGCTGTAACAAAACACAACAAAAAGGCATGCACAACATAAACAACAGTACAGAAGACAAGCTTTGGTGACATGCTGCATATTGACACATAAAATTTTGAATAATTGAAGAGGACTGGTGACACTTCAGATATATTGTTTGATCAATGTTAGAAATCTTACTCATTTTATCTTAAGGAGGTGAAGGTATAGAGATTTGGTTTAACACACTGGTAAGTCACAGTTTTGATTCAGGCATCAGGCTCCATCACCATATTCGAACAAAAGCACAAAACACACACAACAGGGAGAATAAGTGCATCATGATGCAACACAGTTGAAGGAAACTGAAAAATATAATTCCTAACAACATAGTATGATTCCATAGTATCTTTGTGCTTGGATGGAGTAGTTCAGCTTATCCAACTAGTACACTAGGTTATTTCTAGGTAAAACCTTTTTCTGAACACAATCACACACACAGCTAATAAAAAGAAGAATACTGAACATCATTTTTCATAAGCTTCAACTGATGTCTTCCACAGAGGGAGAAATACATGTAATGTACACATACACACTTGTGGTAACATTGACAATAAATAATTAAAGACTTGATGGCTACTGTAAATTGACAACCTATTAGTTTTAAACTTTACAGATGGCTTAACCTACATATAAGAAAGAAAGCTTGCTTGGACAAAGCTCAAAGGCATCTTATTATACCAGGAACTACCTAGTTTTGTATATCTATTTTCTTAATTGATACCATTTGAAAAAAAATAAAATAAGGAAAAAGTAGTTTACATAATAAGAACAGAAATCTGGCTTGCTAACATGCTCTAATTTATCTTTGCAGAACAAAAACAAAAAACGAGGGCAACATAATCTACAGGAAGGTACCATAACGTTTGAGTTAACTTTTCTCAAGTCGTCAAAAATATGACTCAAAAGGAAATCGCAACTTTCAAATAGGATTCTTACCTCAACAAATGATGCTCTCTTCGCACTTAAATTTTCTGTGGATTGTCGTGGTGTTCTCTTAGCACTTAAATTTTCTGTTGATTGTCTTGGTGTTGATGCCAGTTTTGTGGTGGATGCTGAAGGTGCACCAAGATCAGAAGGACTTCTTGATCCAATGAGGGACAGGCGTGAGCTGAAAAAGAAAAATGGCTTGGTGAGTCCATCTAGAGATGGAATGATAGGCAAAATAGTTTCCAGATAACACCACCAGAGTTGTCCTAAACATAAATCCATCTTTAGAAACATAAAAAAATGGATATACAATGAGATAAAACATTGAAAATATTTGACACATTTCAATTTAAATGAAAACTATCACATTGAAGGTGATACAGCTTCAGTCTCACCTGAATTTCTCTATTTTAATTTCGGTAGCAGCTCTAGAGGCTTGTGCAGGAGAAGATTTCCGTCGAACACTTCAAATGAGTATGGTAGCACCAGAAAGCCGAAGAATGAAAGACAGACAAGCAAGATATGAAGATGAGTTTTAGCTTAAGCAAAGACCCCACACCACAGAATAAGAGGGACTATCACTCTAAGACTCATTGCTGTAGATTTGATGTAAGAACGAGTGGAAGAATAAATAGATCAGGCATAAAGAAATTACATAGATCGGACAGACAGAAGCAATAGGAACTAATATGAGGCAGCCTACTCGAACACAGACCCTCTACAACTCACCTGGTGGGTTCATTTTTTTTTCTCAAACTATTTCCAAATGCAGCAGAACAGAGAAAACAGATTTTGATTTGCAGAAGATGTCAGGCAAATAGAGAGAGGATAGTAGTAAAATATAGAAAGAAGCTTTATCCTAAACTAAAAAGAAATTCCTTTTATAAAGTTCCATACTCACTTGCTGAGTCTTGAGCGATTCTTATCTTCTGACGGAGTGGGACTTGATCTTGCGGAGTCTGAGGGTATGGGATTGCCTGCCTCATCCAAGAGAGCAAGCTGCGTTTGACGAACAAATGCTCCATAGTTATCTCCACACTGTAAATACCATATATTGAAGGGTCAACAAAAACATCAGATACCTCAGATATTTTCATACAAACAAGAACATACCTTAAAATATTCTTTTCCTTGCACAGATCCATTGTTTTTACCTTTAGGTTCATCAAGAATGACACCTATCCATTTCCCTGCAGCAAACAAGGTGGATCCTACATACGCAACTGAACCACAACCTCTATCCTGCACACTGACTCGTTGGCCCACTTTTAGGGGCTTTTCTGCCATGTCTGCAAAGGAAAGAGAAGTAATACTGAATTGAAGTCATAACTCCAATGGAGGACCCTGCTTCTCACTATTTTCGTAGTTGGTTGAAGTGTCTCTGATCAACAGAAGGAGATAGGTAGAGAACTTCTACTGCCCCGCATCTTTGCAGTAATTAAAGAAAATGTGTTGTTTTCTATAAATGAAAGCTAAGACTGTATGTGCTACTCTACAATTGAGGCGCCTATTTCGTAGAGAAACGTGTTCGTTGAAAGGGATCCTCAAAGGTTTAAAAAAAAGTGAAAACATGATCAAATTGGCGGTATGAGGTAAGGATATAGAGGTTATGTCATTCCAACAGTTTTAGGGGCGTACCATAGAGAGAACTTAAATATCACTGAAGGTACACGAAGTTATAGAGTGAAAATGATCAAAGCACCTAATACACGAGTTTAAAGGACTAATTACTCACTGAAATAGTGTTTCAGAGGCAAATACAACTACAAGACAAGTGTTCATTCACAACACTAGATGGTGACAGCTGACTGCAGTTGACAGCTTGCTGTTGGATAATATCAAGTTTCCCAAATATAGTTGCTACACAGAAATCGATTACTTTATGAAAGAAAATCATATTTTTAACATTTTTAAGTTTTCTATAATAATTACGATGCCGAATCAAACAAATATCTCAGCAGCGTATGCTTTTGCATAAAATATCTTCGGATTTGCTTTCTTAGGTTACCTACACTCATTACCGTGCTTCACCTGTTTTTTCAGGATTTCGTCTGTTATATTTGGTAAATAAATACCTCCTAAGGTTATGTACTTCTTAAGCTAAAGCTAGATATTGAAGTGATTGAGTCCTGTTGAGTCCTAAAAGTTGTGAAATTGCCACAATCATGAGTCTTACGGATGAACTTTCGACATCACCTGTAGATGGACTGAACATATCGTGTGGAAATGAGGAGGTCTGTAAAAATGTATCTTTAAAAGGCCAGAGGGTATTCTTCATTCTAATATGTGTTACTTTAAACAATATTTTAATTTCTGCCATTCAGGTGCAAGTCGTTGAAGCACCAGAGAAAATAAAACTTCGTAGCTGGTTGAATAAGAATCTCCGAATTGAAATGTCTGATGGACGAATTCTAGTTGGTGCATTTCTGTGTACAGATCGTGATTCAAACATAATTCTTAGTTCGTGTGCGGAATTTCTCAATAGCTCATGTAAGTAATATTCTATTAATTATCATCCATGTCTGTATTTCTCTTTGACTACTACCTGTCTTCTGAGAGCGATGTATTCATATTTGTTGTCACCTTTTTCCTGTTGCAGCGGAAGAGGCTCGCATTCTTGGTTTGGTCATGATACCGGGTAGACATATAGTTAGTATTCATGTAGACAATAGTTATGAAACAATGTAAAACTAGGTTTAATTATCAATGCTTTTTTGTCTGGTTTCTTTGAAAAAATTTGCCTGTTATTTTTCGGAGTAAACGGCAATGTTATTTTAAATTATTTTGTCTGTGATCTTTTGTCCTAATGAATTCAATTAAATTCAACTGTGTACCAATCAACTATGCTTCATTTTATGAGATAAAAATCTGAATCAAAAGTAGAACAACAGCAGTGTGATGGTAAATTTTGTAATTTAAGATATACATCTATTCAATTTAAAAATGAATGATCAGTTGTTTTTAGGGTAAGGTTTGTGAGAGTGAAGGACCAAGTGGTACTCCAAGTTAACTTCAATTCACCACAACTACTTTGACACAAATTCTGTTCCTCTTGGCCTTCCCTATCTGCTGTGAGGGTGAGACAACAAAAAGCATAGAGGCGTGAGGACTCCTAAGAATAAGAAGGCAGAAAGCAAGAAAAAGATAAAAAAAAAAAGAGGGATGAGAAAAAAGAAAGTGACGCACTACAAAAGGAAAGGAAAAGTGCGTCCCCTACCCCTATCAACGCACCCATCCGCGCGCGGACCTTTTGTCCTCGAAGTTGTCCCTTTCCTCCCCCAAGGGGAGGGGATAGAAGAGGGGTGTGGGGGGAGGGCGAAAAGTGACAGCGA
>NW_026267201.1:674306-676150 GCF_000697945.3 Frankliniella occidentalis
GGCAGGCATCAAAATTGATGTCAATCACTCTTAAAGGCTATTTGCTTTTAAGAAGGATTTTAGCTTCAGCAGCACCAATAATAGTGTAAATTTGAGTCTCAAATTTTATCTTTAGTCTTGTCATATGATGGCCCTGTAGTGAGGTTACTGACTTCTCAAGTTGGATTTGGTGCTGCTTTAGTTTCCTGTCGTTGGCGTCATGGCAAAAATATTTAAGCTGAACTCTGAATATTTTGCTCCTCCTCGTGGTCTCACCCGGGAAGAAATTATATGCTTCAAATTGGCTGTTAAGGGTTGATTCACTTCCGCTCCAGACGCCTTCATAGCATATGATTTCTTGCTAAACGCCTAAAATAGGGATTTTCAGGTTTAATATTTTCGATCATGTACAACTATTTTGCTGATATCTGAACCGATCTGCTAGGCCTCAGGAAGGTGCAGCCTTGGGATCATACCAGATCTGAGGTGAGTTTTTTTATTCCGTCAGCACATTCCTGCCCTGCTGTTTGAATTTATTTATTCATCCTTATTGTTTGCTTCCAGGATGTTGCTAACCACTGAGGACATCTTTGACATCTTCAGTTGATTTTGCATTGACGGAGTTTAAGCAAGGTAAGCCTCCTTTAAACCTTCCATCCATTTTTTTTAGGTCTACCTTTTAGCTAACTTCCTGTGGAATTTTTTGCAGATTTGGAAGTCATGGAGTTCTGAGAATATGGACCTCTGGCTATGCCCTGTCAGTAAATTGCAGTCTCCTGTTGCTTCAACTTCGTAAGGAGCCCAACAAGATGCAGCTCTTTCCGAATCAAGCAAAGTTTGTAAACGTTCTTTCTATAACCTGGTGGGGAGGATATTTATTTCAAGATTTGCACTGTGATAATTGAAAATATATCCCTCAGTCCTACTGTTTGTCTTATGTCTTGAATGAGTTTAGCTTTGTTGCTTTAACGTTGCTATGAGTATTAAGTAAATTCTTGTGAATTGACCCTCCATTGAATCTGCCTGTGGATAAATACTTAGCTGCGGTTATGCTATTTATCCAGTTGATATTTTTTCTAAGCCTTGAGAATAAACCATTTGTCATTCTAATATTCTTTGTATTGATTGATTTTTTTTTTTTTTTTGTTCATATGTTCAAATGTGCTTTAATTGCTCATATGCTATATTGAAACGGTTTTCTGAAACTGTTGCAACTGAAGTATGCCAGACTATTTGTTTAATTAAAAAAAAACAAACAACTTCAATATTTGCACTGATTGTAAGTCTTTCTCTATCAAGGGAACCTTATCGGGTGTAAATTTCCGATTTCGTTGAAACTCGGATGGCACTCTAAATTTTCCCTGAACCTCAAAGGTTAACAGGGGTTTACTTAAGCCAGTGTTTTCTGTCTCTACCGCCTGAACGGTTCAAAATAGAGCAAAACGGACAAAAATTTGGTTCAAAGGGCGCTGATTTGACGAGGTACCCCTTAGAACACAGTTTTACATTTTTCAAAAAATATCATTTTTGAAAACCTTACTCCTACCCTATATAAGGATAACCTTAATGTGAGGTTCAGGGAAAAGTTAAAGTGCCATCCGATTTCTACATAAATAGCCCTCAAATTTTCCAAGTTTCGACGAAATCGGAGATTCACACCTGGAAAGGTCCCCTTGTAAGAATGAACGGTGTTCAAGGTGACACGCAGGTAACGGCGGCGCCTTCCCTCCAGCCCTAGCCCCCGCGGGTGCTGCTAGGGTGGGCCGCCATCTCCGCAGGTCTGTTCGGCGGGCTTGTCTATTGAGGTGTTGCCAGGCGCAAATCATATTGAGTCGGCTAAGACATGCCAGTACGTACGTTGGGTT
>NW_026267201.1:676823-678230 GCF_000697945.3 Frankliniella occidentalis
CTCCTCCTCCTTCCGTGACGTCACGTTTTCCGAAAAAGCAAGTGTAGCGTAAGAAAATGCGTGAACGATAGAAACAAACGATGATTTTCTAATCACTGCCGTTTATATTGGGAAGAAAGTGATTGCCACTCTATAAAACGTCTTCGACTCGCAGTAAAGACCCAAAGCAAGCAGGAAAAGCGTCATACGCACAAACTGATTTGCCACTGGCTTTAATTATATTCGTCTTTCCAGTGCAAACGGAGAGTGACGTCACGAACCCCCTGACCCCCTCCCCCCCTTACGTCACCCACACATCACCCTTGACCTAAACCCCCTCCCCCCCTAAAAAGCGTGACGTATTTTGTGCACGGTCCCTTAGACGTGAATCACCTCCGTTCAACCGGCAGTTAAAATACCTCTTTGAGCTGGATTCATTTTACCTATAAACTTATCAAAAACGAAAACAAATGTGAGCCCTACCCACCCCGCTATGACACGGGGACCCGCCTGTTAAACTTCGGAGTTCGGTAAAGGATCCGGTCCGGTGTTTTCAGGCACCCAGCTGAGGGCGCTTCTTTTTCTTTCGCTCGAATGCTGATAAAGCTTAAAGCTTCAATCCAACTCACTGGGATTAGATTCCCGCCGGTAGCTGGGTCAAGCGATTTCTTCCTCTTTTGCTCAATGCTCGTCCAAGAAAAAGAAGCGCCCATAATAGCCTATGCGGTGCCTAGCCCTAGTTTAGATAAAACGATTGACGCTGTTAAGGATGAATTTACCGTTTAGCCCCACCAGCCACCAGCCCCGCCTGCTCGTTTGGCTTGTAAGGCGCCGTGGACAGGGGCGATAGGCAAGCCCGCCCGCACTCGTGCATGCGGTACAGCATAACTACAGAAGTGCGCGGCGTGAATCAGACACCTGGTGAATATCATTATTTTTTATTTCCGTTATTTCCGTTTTGTTGGTGCCGGCTTTCAAATCATCCGTCGACTGCCTTGCTACAGGCCAGCTGGACAGTTTTCTAAATTTGATTATTTTAAAGGTTCAATAATCGCGTGTAGGTAAAACCCGCCCCCGCACCCGTGCATGCGGTACAGTACAACTACGAAAGTGCGCGGCCGGCGTACACTACTCCAATTTGCGTGGGCCCCAGGTCTAAAGAGCGGTGCTGAGGCTGCATGCCACTTGTATGATGTATGGCGTCCCCGTCGGGATAAAAAGTACAACTCGTTTAAAGTGGCCTCGCCGTGTGGCTGCGCGGTGTAATGGCGCCTTCAGCCGGCCCGGTGGTCTCCCACTCCTTCCGCTCGACAATACCCCCCCCCCTCTCTCCATCAAGGGAACCTTATCGGGTGTAAATTTCCGATTTCGTTGAAACTCGGATGGCACTCTAAATTTTCCCTGAACCTCAAAGGTTAACAGGGGTTT
>NW_026267201.1:678280-684684 GCF_000697945.3 Frankliniella occidentalis
GGGGGGATGCACACAATGGGAGGCTGATGGGGTATTGATGGGGTTCGTGGAGCCCCAGCGCGGTCAATGGCCACACTGCCCGGGACACTGGCACAGACTTCTTGCGCGCTCACGCGTGAACTGGGCCGGTGATGTGGCGACGATGGCCTGTGACGAGTGATTGTGGGGGGGGGGGGTGCATCTACCCCTCCCCCCGCATGAGTGAAAAGGCCACGCATGTCACGCGGTGTCGGGTCGACACACTCGCCGATCACGTCTCGTCGGTGTTTTGGGTGTTTGTTGAAAAGGTAGTCTGTAAACCAATGATGACCCGGACGGATGGTCCGCGTTGAGGGGACTCGTCACCCCGCGGATAGCGCCGAAACCCTTCTGACACTTTGTCAGCAATCTTCAGGGCGCAGCCCACACACAAGTTATCTGCACGATAGAGAACAACGTTTTGGTTTTCAACTTTTCACAGAAAAACCGACCAGCTATCTTTCTTAATATGCGAGCTAAGCACAGCGTTGCTCCCGACCAGCTTGATTGTAAGGGCAGCCGAGCACTAAGTGGGAGGTCCGTAGTGGCGTACGCGTACTGGTCCAGCTAACAGATAGCCTCAGAGAGAAAGGACCTCCCCATCGACATCCTCTCCCGCTCCACCTCTCCCCTAGCACTCGCTCCATTGTGAACCCCTCCTCGGCAAAAGGCGAAAGAGCAGCTAGCAGGCCCCGTGTTACGACACCCTGGCCCTTTTTCTTTTGCCCGGGAAATTCGATGACTTTCAACAGATCACTGGTCCTAATCTGAACAGTGTAAAGGCGCGCGGGTCTCGTTAGACGAGAGCGCATGTCCTTTCGCCTGCGCGTCAGGGTGGGGGTCGCGTGGGCGCTCCGGGTTTGGCACCGTGCCCATGGACTCATGGCTGTGACCAGCCCATGTGCGGGGTTTGAGGGGGTGGGGGTGGAGGGGTTGCATAATATCCGTCGGACGAATCAGACAAGGCCACCCTGGCGGTGCACCGCGGCGACGGCGGCGCGTCGGCGCGCGAGAGGGAGCCCGAGAGAAGGGGAGAGGGGAGAAGTCCTGTGCCCCCCACCACCACCCGCCCGGCGGCGGCGGCGGCGCGGCGCGGCGGCAGTCCGGGGGTGGGGGAAGGACCACCTGGTGGGGGGGCGGTGGGCGGCGCCTGGCGGATGCTGGTGGGGCTAAGAAGTTAAGCCAACCAGCGCTCAAGTGGGAGGGGGGCGGCGAGACGAGGGGAGGGGAGAGGAGGTGTGGCATCGTCTTCACGGCTTTAGCTCATTATCCTAGTAATAAGAGGACGAGATGGAGAGGGGTGCGGCGAGATCGAGTTACGTTCCATGTGTTCAGAGACGAAGCGAGAACAGTCGAAACAAACACGGCCGTTTAGAAATTAATCGATGTGCGGAAAAAACATAATGCAGGGTTGGGAACTAAAATTTGAGTGCCGCATGACCACCCTGTGGTCGCGCTCGAATATGTTCAAATCGGGGGCACCGAAAAATGTCCTGCACGACTCAATGTGGTCATAGAAGCCGGGGAGAGGAAGAAGGAAAAGGGGGGGGGCAAGAATTTGAGTTCAACAGCTAAAAAACGCGAAAAATTCTGATTTACGACAAGTTTATTTAGAGTCCGTTGCGCCTATTGCATCGGGGTGTCCTTTGGCATGCGGATGTGTGCGTGAATGTGTGAGCTCCTCAATGAACGCTCAGTGCGGTCGTGACCACAATGTAGTCAAGCGTTCCCAGAAGTGCGAAATGAAATATCGATGTGATATTATTTCGACATCGCATGTCAAAAAGTATCGGAATCAGGTGCATCCAAAAACCCTTTCTCACTTGGGGTCGCTGGTAAACCCCTAGGCATGCGCACAGCCACATTGAAATAAATGGTAACCAAACCACTACTTACCGGGTGTCCGGGAGAATACGCGGTAGCTCGATGGGTCGCCAACGCACTGACGGGCAGGCGTGTAAGGGTAAGGCGAGGGGTGGAGCGATGGAGGTGACGGGAGGCAACCGGAGGCAACCGGCCGCCTTCCGCCACCTCCACCACCGCTCCCCCCGTGCCCTCCGCGCCTGCACTCCAGTGCGTAGGCAACCCATCGAGCCGCCGCGTATTCTCCTGGACACCCGGTACCACGGCACGGATCTCCGCGAATGGAAATTTGAACAACTGACCAGCGACTAAGTAGCTGGCCGGGTACTCGGTCAAAACTATGTCTGATTTCGTTTCAAGGGAAAACGGAATACTGTAAAATAACACAGTAGTTTAGGAAAAACTTCTCAGATTTTGAGGAATTTGCCCCATGAAAAAGGGGGCAGTGCCCGAGGGGTGGGCGACTTGAATTTTTCGGGTACACAGGAGTACGGAGTACACGGAGTACAGTCGGAGAACACCGAGTATTGCTGGTCGGAGCGTGCAGAGTACACCTGGAGTACACCCGGCGTACACCGGAGTAACACCCGGAGTACAGTCGGAGTACGCGGAGAACTTGCGACAAAAAAAAAAGCCGGAGTACACGGGGTACAGTCGGAGTACAATCGGAGAACACCTAGAGTACATTTTGGCCTGTACATACACAGGAGCCGCCCAGCCGCCCACCCCTCGGCAGTGCCTCCTTACCGCAAGAACGTAGTTTCGAATCGACTTCAATCCGACGTCTATGTCGCTATGAGCATGCAGTCATAAATCCTTTCTAAAGCTAAATAAAATCATCTCTCACTGGGTATGTTATTTGAAAATTATTGCGGATGTGTAATAGATGTGAATCACCTTCAGAGGTTGGCAGCAGTGTTGTGTTAGAGAGCACCCAGGCCTGAGAGCACAAGAAATTGCAAAGAAGAAGCAAAGAAGAAAGGCTTTAAAAGGCAACACTTGCATCACCAACGGTTACAAGTTTTTCAAAATTTATCAGTGACTATCTCAACGTCAACCGTCAAAGGTTTCTTTATCGTCAATGCCGGCGCAGGTGAGTCATTCAGTCCGTAAGCGAGAGTGAGTTGTCGTGCCAGCCTGCTGATATTGTGTTAGTTTTGTCACATAACCTACGCCGATCACGTGTGAATGCATGAACTCATTCAATCTCTCATCCTCTATTCGGGAGGACAAGCCGGGCCAATGTAAGTGCAGTTCGATAGAACTGGCGAAACGGTAGTTGACACACGGTGAGCTATTCTGCAGTGTTGTCTTTTGACTTGTGTTGCGGCTTTATCAGGCTAGTCTCATACACAGCTTTGGCCTTCATTTGTCAACATGGTGGGATTTGCCATCAAAATTTAGAAGTTAATGTTTATTTTTCCATGGTTCTCCCCACGTTTAAGGTATTTCTTTATTAGTTTTTCAATTTCATGTTGTATGAATGACTTACGCAACTAATTGGCCTCTTTTGTCATTTTGCCCCTCTGTTTTTGGAAATTCGTTTGTTAAAATTTCATGCTACTATTTTAGTACGTGGTACAATATCCTGTGCACTTCGTGCGCTCGACACCCTTATGTTATCTAATTTTGGTGATGCATTGTTGATTGTACAGTCAAATACCTGTTCAATATCATTTGCCGTCTTTTTATCAACATTTGCTGGGAATCGTAATCGACTTTAGTGTGAAGCTGAGGTTTATAACAAATAGACCTGCTTGTTTGACACATGTTCTAATATTATGTTTGTTTCTGTATTCTGTATGCGCAGGCTGGCAACTGGCACCCTGGTCGTCCTCTGTCGAGGTGAAGGGCTTTGGTAGAGCAGGTATTTCTCTGGATGTGGAACCTTGTGGCTTTCCTTACTTTCTGTGGTGAGCTGGCTGTGGGGTGCTGCCTGCTGTTACGTGGCTTGTCTGTCCCTTCAGGACATCCCCCAGGACAATGCTTTGCGTACCTGACTGCTATCACTACAGCTTCCGTCTGATGCGCCTTCAGCGTGGCATGGGGCCCGGGCCTCACGCCTAGGACTGGAAGCTGTGAGTGGAGAGGCGGGCCCTTCAGGGCGGCATTGGCGCGCGTCATCGGGCAAATATCACAGCAGAAAAGTTATTGAAAAGGAGACCTGGAGGCGACGTGTCCGGCGCGATACAGCTCTGCCAAGCCCGACGTATGGGCCGTGGGCCGTGGCCGTTTGCACTCGTGTTACGTGACTCGTGCTGGACCGACGCTCAAAGTCTTTCAGTCGGGGTGCAAGAGAAGAAGTAGAAGCAGCGACGCCGACATCCAGGATGTGCTCAGCGGACGGCGCCACCGTCCCGCCTTGAAGACGTTCGCTGCCGAGGTGAGTGTTCTCCGTCCAGTACGACGCTTGTAGGCCCAACTTATTCAACTGTCTCTCTTGCAGCCGACGCAGAGCCATGTCAGCACGGACAGCGCCAGGACGTCGGCGAGGGCGTCGGCCAAGGAAGGTGAGAAATGTCACAATTATAATTGCATTTAGTCTTTCCGTTGTCTCTGTCCCTGAACTGATTCTGCAACTTGGATGCGCCCCAGGTTGGTTCGAATGTGCCCGTGTCTAACGAGTGTCTGTCCTGTTTCTCTCAGACTCACCGTCAGCGCTGGAGGCCCCCGCTGCCCCCGGGCCCGGCGCCGCTCCCCGCCCCGCCCCCACGCCGTGGTTTGGCCGTACCCTTTGAGACGTCTCCACCGGTACCCCAAGGGGAGGCCCTGCCGCGCGCAGAGCGAGGGGGTCGCATCGAGACTTCTCCTTCCGAGCTGCTGATCCGCGGGCGAAAGTGTTGGGTGCCCCATCCTGCGGTGGGGGGCTAAGCGGGCCGGAGGGGCACAGCCGGGCGCGGAGAGGCGCGGGCCGCGCAAGGGGACGCCAGGTCGCGGGACTCACCACCACCACCGCCACCGCGGGACCTCCACACGAACACCAAAGTAGTATTTGTCTAGTTACGACGAGTTAGACCTTTTTACTTATGTAACTTTTACTTTTGTAGCGGTCGCGGGTCTGACAGCACCAGACCAGGCAGCACGCTGCGCGCGCCGTCGCCGTGCATGCACAGCCCGAGGAGCGCCAGGACGTCGGCGAGGACACTATGGAGAGCTGTGCGCCGAGGACATCGGCCAGAGAAGGTGAGATGTCATTTCAATAATTTCACCTTGTCCTTCGTGTGCACCCCATGCTGTTTATGGGCCCATGTTTAACATGTCCCTGCTTGTTTCTCTCACAGACTCATCACCACCACCGTTGGACTGCCCCGACCCGACCAGCGTCGCAAGGACCCTCCGCCGCCAGAACCTGAGCGGGCGCACGCGCAGGGCGCGGTATTCGGCCGGACAGGTAGGTTGTCTATCAGACTTTAAAATTCATTAATTCATTGGACGCTTAGTTTTAATCTCCTGTTTGTTTCTTTGCTTAGGCTCACTGCTGGGGTGCCCGGTCCAGGCCCTGGTAAAGAGTGGTTTATTGGCAACAAGTATTTCTTTTGGATGTCGAACTCAGCGGTTTTCCTTACCTGCTTTCGTGAGCTGGCTGTGGGGCCCCCCTCTGCGACGTGACGTTCGTCTTTCCCTTCAGGCGTACAAGGGCCGGCCCTGTGCGAGACGATCAGTTCGTACCCACCCTCGCTGCCTACGGCTTGCGTCTCGCGCCTTCAGCGCACGCGTGCGGGCCGGCCTGCGCGCAGGGGCGCGGCTGTCCGTGGAGTTGGTGGGGCAGGCGGGGCGTTACCCACGGGCACACATCATCGGTAGCAGCGTTGTTAAAAAGGACACCCGGGTGACACGTCCGCCTGAAATAGAAGTTCGACAATAACCCTCACCCTTGTCCTTGTGTACTACTTAGTTCGTGCTCTCGGCTCGCTTTGCTAAAAGTCTCTCCAGTTTCAGCTAGGCGCATAGTGCAGCGGCTTTCGAGCAGACAGCCAGCCGCTTCAGCGTGTAAGTAAGACCGAACACGCCTCTCGACACTTTATTTGTCAGTCACGCGTCCTCACCCCCGTTTTTGTTCGGCAGACGACAGACTTCTGCAGGGGACTCCGCTTGACGCAGTACACCCAGCCTGCGGACGGCGCTGCTGTGCCCATTGCTATGGACGTCGCGCTGACGTCGGCCGAAGGTAGGTGATAATGTCACAAGAATTTCATTTAGTCTTCCGCGCGGTCTCTTCCTGTTTCAGGTGCACGCAATTTATTCTGCTGTCTCTCTTGCAGCTGACTCCGTGAGACCGCAGCCCGAGCAGCGCCAGGACGTCGCCGAGGACACGGGCGAGCTGTGCGCCGTGGACGTCAGCCGAAGAAGGTGAGGTGCCAATTATTTCATTTGGCCCTTCCCCCGTCGTCTCTTTCTGTATCGATTCCGCAACTTGGATGCGCCCCAGGTTGGTTCGAATGTGCCCGTGTCTAACGAGTGGCTGTCCTGTTTCTCTCAGACTCACCGTCAGCGCTGGAGTTCCCCGCTGCCCCCGCTGCCCC
>NW_026267201.1:689489-693420 GCF_000697945.3 Frankliniella occidentalis
AAAAAAAAAAAAAAAAAAAAGGAAGTACCAGCCACACGGCCTCCACTTGGCAATTTCCGAATTGAGCCTATAACTGTGCGGTGCGGACCATATAATTAATTTTGACGGGCCCACTTCACACTTTCCGTTCTACACTGTAAAACGCTTTGCAAACTAAATTGTTTGCAACGTTGCAAAGAATGTTTGAGCGTTGAGTTACATAGAATTAGTGCGTATTGCAAAGAAATTCTTCGCAAGCTGTCAGAATCCTTGCGAATTATGTTTGCATTTGCATAGAAATAGTTTGCAAGCTTACGAAGAACTAGCTAACTACCTCTTTACGACAATGTTTCAAAATATTTTGCGAGCTGCAAAGAAAATCGTTCGCAATACACTGAAAAAATTTCCATTGAAGTTGTCGTACAATTACAATTCTAAATTTACAATACTGCGTATCGCTTTGGTTGTGGAAGGTTGTAGTACTAAATGTATGTACTGGGTATCCTGGCTCTTACACGTCAGTATGGCAGGTTGCACCTGGGTTGCATCGGCGCTGGCTCGCCGGCGCTGTCGCGGGAGCGCGCAGGATTTCGCGGACCCCCTGCGGTTCCAAGGCTCGCGGTTCCGCGCGGGGATGCGCGAAATCCTGCGCGCTGCCGACAGCGCCTGCGAGCCGGTGCATATGCAACCAACCATACTGGCGTGTAGGAGCCAAGGACATCCGGTACGACACGTTTGTGACTGGTAAATTACAAAATTTATCGTACATATACGAAAATATTGGTTCCAGTGTACGAACCTATTTTTTGCTAGCATTTTGCCGTGTAGTAGACCATGAGTTCTCTAAAATGCTCACTTACAAGATTTCCCTAATTTATTGAGGTGCACCTAGGTGCGCAGGAGCTCCTGTAGGGGGGCCCGGGGAGAAAAGGGGGGGGTGGGGAATGAAAAAAAAAACCCTTTTTTTTTTTTTGAAAATTCAGTTCCTGGTTGAGTACCTTACTATAAGTTCTGAAATAAAATGAGACCTACAAAGGTCGCTTACAACTGTCAAAGCAGTTTAATTATACAACATTGTTTTGTACTTATGGTCAACAAGGAATCAAAATCAAAACCCAGCGTCGCTTAGAAGTTGTCCAAGACCTGCTTGGGTGTCCTTGGACGTGATCAATCGATCAATGGTCATTATAGTAGAAAATGCGAGAAAATGTCTCTGATGGTCTCCTTTGACAGAAAGTTGCGGTTCCGGAAAAAAGATTAATGTTCACATATGGACGTATGTATTTTATTTTATTTTTTTGGTTTCTTCACCTTAAAAAATTGATAAATTTTCTTAAAAACGAGATAACAATGGGGAAAGGAAACGTATGCACTGGAAATGCAAATGTCGCACACTTGTAGGTGTGTGAATAACCATTCGTACCGGGGTGTCGTAACTGTGAATGCGCAGCAGTGTTGCGGGTTTGCCAACCCAATTCGGCCGTAAGACGCCATGGCCCATGCAGCCCAGGCAGTTATGCAATCCCGCAACTCTGCTGCGCATTCGCAGTTACACCTGGTCTTGTGACCCGGTACACCTTCAAGTGTGTGACATTCACTCACTTGCGATTCCAGTACCTGTTTTCGATCAACTAAACCATTTTCTTTTTTACGATTCTTTAAAAGCAGTTTTTAAATAACTGCGTTGCAGTTCAGTTATGTTATTTGTTAATAAAACTATCGCAAAATGTTTGTTAAAAGTAGTCATTTTCGACATGATGGTTAAAATTAGGTCGCTTGGCTGCTGAACCGAACTGTTGGATCCTCAGGTATGTAAACGCACTAGCGGGGATATAAGTTGTGCCCGTGGCGCGTGGCGGGTCTCTCTACTTCATTGTCCTTTCCCAATGCGTTATGGAGTCAAAATGAATGTCGAAAGGTAATCACAACGATATCGAATCGATGCGACATCGTTCTGATAATTATCAGAAGGGTTAAACTCTTCGCACTGGGTTGGGTTGTTTCAGAGTTTTGCAAGAGTGCAGTTCTTCAAATCACCTTACATGCAAATTGAAAAACTCAAGTCGACTTTCGACTCAGGTCGACTTTCGACTTCACGTCGACTTTCGACTTCAAGTCGACTTTCCTCAAGTCGACTTTCAACTCAGGTCGACTTTCGACTCAGGTCGACTTTCGACTCAGGTCGACTTTCGACTTCAAGTCGACTTTCCGCAAGTCGACTTTTGTAGTCGACTTCTCCAAGTCGACTTTCCTCAAGTCGACTTTCAACTCAGGTCGACTTTCGACTCAGGTCGACTTTCGACTCAAGTCGACTTTCGACTCAAGTCGACTTTCGACTTCAAGTCGACTTTCCCCAGTCGACTTTCGACTCAAGTCGACTTTCGACTCAAGTCGACTTTCGACTTCAAGTCGACTTTCCCCAAGTCGACTTTTGGAGTCGACTTTCCCCAAGTCGACTTTTGTAGTCAACTTTCGCCAAGTCGACTTTTGTAGTCGACTTTCCCCAAGTCGACCGGAGTCGAGTTTTGACTCAAGTCGATCGAAGTCGAGTTTCGGACAAACTTCGACATTTGACTCAATTCTAGACTAAAATAACATGAGGAGTAGTTTCAAAATTAATACACACATGATGATCTGATCTTCCATCTTTCTTCCTCTCTTCGCATCTCATTTCGCCTTTCCCTCTCTCTCCTGTCTCCTGTCTCTCCCCCCTCCCCGGGGGCGTGTGGGTGGGCGTGCGATGGCCCCCCCGCCCCGGGCGCATCACGCCGCGGCACCTCGGCGGGGAGGTGGCGGCGCGGCCGCGGCGGTGGTGGCATGTGGCCCCCGGGAGCGGCAGAGCGGCACGGCGCTGTGGTGGGGGAGATAACGACAGGCCTGCCGAGGCCCTGCCCCCTGGGAGTCGCGCTGCCCGCCCGGCGCGCGCGGCACGTCACGACCATGACATGGCGCGGCCACGCGCAATCATCTCATTCCCCCGCGGGGGAGGGGGAGATGTCGAGTGCAGCAGCAGCAGCAGCAGCAGCGGGCTCACGAGACGTACGGCCACCTCAGCCGCGCTACGTTTGCTATTGCGCTTCACAGTGGCGTCAAGGGCCGGGAAAAGTATTTCCATCGAAAACGTTTGAGGCGATGAGGGGCGTCGTACGTAGTCTTTGGGGGTCAATTCTCATCGCGGCCAAAAGAACGATTTTTCTTCCGAGTTTGTTTCATGAAATTTGATGACCAGCTGTTGCGGCTAATGTTGTGCCGTTATATAGTATAATGTGATTTAGAGTTCGCCGTCGGCTTGCAGGCGTCACCGGATCTGATGCAGGCACGACGCCGTGCCTGAGAGAGTCACGGGGTCCTCGGCTCCTCCTTAGTCTGCGGCGCCTGATCGGTATGTAATTTTGGAGTGCGATTCATCTTCTGTGTGGTCTGTCAGCGCCGTTCTTTCTTCTGGATGCTGTACCGGACGCAGGCGTGCGGACGGGTTGCCTACTCGCACGGCGCTTCGATGAGTGACGGTATAGGCGGTCGAGGTGGCTTATGGCGCCGCGCCAATATGCAACCTGCTCGCGCGCCTGCATCCGGTACAGTATAACCACACGAGGAAACGGCGCTGACGGACCACCCTACCCCCAGACCCGCCCAGACCACTCGAAACTGTTTACCGGGGTGGGCGAAAAACCCGTCCACGGGCGGGCGAAAAGTGGACCATGACCACGTCCTGGCTCAAGAGAAAATTGTAGGGACTCGCCTAACGATATCAGACTGGAACACGATACCCGTACACTGGAACCGATTTCACGGGCTGGCCTCGTGTCCACCACCTCGGCCTGCCACTGCCTGCGCCCGTGGACATGGTCGTGTGTGAGTGTGTGTCCGGTGTCCGCCGCCCACCTGTCCGCCCCCGGGACGAGAAGGTGAGGTGCGGTAGGGTGGGGTAGGGTAGGGTGGAGCAGCCGTT
>NW_026267201.1:693981-702273 GCF_000697945.3 Frankliniella occidentalis
CCCCCCCTCTTACACTTCTTGCTCTTTGGTGTTATTTTATTTCTCGCCGGAGGCTTACTGACTTAGTTCAATAGGAGAGTTTGACGAGACGTGACAACTTTACGGCGTTGAAAATATAATTTCTTAAGCATTATCGGTATGTTAAAGTTTATATAGGGTTAACCCCCCCCCCACTATTCCCATTTCCCAAGGCTCTTCACACAACCCCGTTCTCCCACATCCCAGGAGCCCCACTGACCCTCGGCTCCAGCATCAGGCCCTGGAGGCGCCATGTCATCCCCGCCCATCTCCTTGAAGTTCCCTTCTGACATATCCCCTTTAAATTCTCGTCGGCGACCAGACCGTGTTATTGCATCCTCGCGGTGGTTGTTGATCGATAGAACGAGAGAGAGCGCGCTCGCAAGCATCCCGTCGACCCATGTCCTCCCCGTCCAGCCCCGGGCCGGGGGCCCCGCAGCCTCTCACGTGGCCGTCGACGGGCTCCTCCCTCCCCGCTGAGGAGCAGTCCCGGTCGGGCCGTCCCGCCCCGCAACTCCGCGCGCCGGCGCGCTGGGTCGCCGGCGAGTGGGGGCTCGATCGCCGCCGAGCTGCCGGCCCGGCTGCGGCGAACGCTCCGCGCCGCACCGAGTCGAGCCGGGCCATGCGAGGGGAGGCCGAGCCGGGTCGGGGCCGCGCTCCGCCCGGGCTCTAGTCGCTCCGCTCCTGCCTCGTTCTCTGCCTGCGGTGTGCGGCTTGCGGCTCCCTCCCCCCCCCCTCCCCTTCCACCTCTCCCGGACCGGGAGTGGGTGGGAGATGGGGGTGTAGCGGAGGTAGCTGCAGCTGCAGCAGCAACTGCAGCAACTACTGCACGCTGCACCTCGGTTGATCTGACGTCAATTCAACGACGATTCATTTATGCACGACACTTACCATTACCATGGTAATGCATTGCGTAAAAAGGCTTCCGATATAGCAAAGGCATCTGACAAGGATGTCGCACGACATACTTCTCACACCATCGGGGACTTATCGGCTTTCGATATCTCTAATGCATCCGATGACGATGTCTTACGACTTTCTCTCCACACTATCGTGTGCTTATCAACGTCCGATATCGCAGGTTCATCTGACAGCGGTGGGCGATGATATTCGAACAATGATTTAGCATTTTGCACTAGAAACTCTGCATAACATCGCCGCTTTATCGTCATCCGATATCGGAAGTGTACTTTGAAAATACACACTGGTACCGACAATTTCACTACACGTCGCTGCGACTCTGCCTTTCAATAATCTTAGACTTATCGATTTCCGACATCGGAAATGAATTGAAAAACGAAATCGCTGCTAGGGTACAATGCTTGTTAGGCCGGCAGACCAATCCAAATCCTTTGTTTGCTCCATGGACCGTTGGCGTGCAGGGGGCGCAGGCTGCCGGCACACGGGAGGGGTAGGACGGGCACATCGCATGGCCTCATCGGTGGTGACTGTTGACCATAGCTGCTTGCTAGAAGATTGTCAGATGAGGCCTCGGCAGATGCCACGACATTTCAAAACAGTCACAATTTTGCGCGTCACGACTCAACAGGCAGCTTCGTATGGGCGCCGCCCCCGGTGGAGCTTCTGCCGGTGTGTGTTTCCTGAACCCAGCCGTGGCCATGGGTGGTGGGGTTGCTCGGGCAGCCCGACATAGACACACGGTTGGGCCGTGGCCTTAGGCAGGCTGCCTGCGCAGAGAGATAAAGCCTTCCTGATGTATTTCTTGATGGCCCGGGGCAGGTGCGTGGCTGCGCGCGCGCGGTGGGGATGGGAGGGGGGGGGGGGGGGCCAGGAGCAGGGGCGGCCAGTGGGAACCAAACAGAAGGGCGACGGGCCCAGACCGCACCCACACCTACCGGTCGGCCCGGAACTTTATTCACCCTCTGATGTACCAAAACACCTGATAGTGCCCCAATTATTTCCATTTATGCCAAGATTGAAATCTATGTGTCTTACAAGTATTGAATATTTTTCACGCAAAATTCGGAAATATGGCCATATGACTCTCCTTTTCATTTTATGTATTTAAAAATAAATTCTGAATTTGTTAATATAAATTTCATGTGTTGTTTTACCGCGAACCATCCACAAAATACGAATATACGAATGGCACGGGAGTAGAATGTTGAGGTCGCTGGAGAGAACACGAACAAAAACTACGAGAGGTTTTAGCAATTTGTTGTTGCCCAACGTACGCACCACTCTGCCAGCCGTGGAATGGCTCGTGAAAATAACCAGAGGAAAAAACAGAGGAAATAAAAAGACCTTATGAAACGGTCGAGCACGCGAGCACATGCGAGAGGTTCTGTAGGTCCTCATCGCAGCATTGCATTTCATCAAGAGCCATAGCCGTAGTCGTCCGCTTGTGAAGTGCGGGTGCCGTAAGGGCTTTGTGATTAACAATATTGCTCTCTCTCCCTCTCTCTCTCTCTCTCTCTCCCTCTCTCCCTCTCTCTCTCTCTCTCTCTCTCTCGCTCTCTTGCTTCACGTGGCGGGACGGGGCGGCGGCCTGCACTCGCATGCTGCTGACTCTTTTGATTTGCTTTCTCTCTCTTGCTCCGCCCCGCACTCAGTTTGACTCCGCACAGACAAGAGGAGGACGGGATAGCCTATGGGCGACTTTTACCCGGAAAGCGGCGGCCAGCCTCAGCATGACCGACATCCAACTGGGCCGGCCGTCGACCTTCACAATTAGCGCTGGTGAACAATTTAAAGTAAGAAAAAATACTGCATGCATGAGGAGAGGTAGAGGCCTACACTACCAGATGAAAATCAGGGGAAATGTATACGAGGAAACAAGCCGCGTCTGCAGTCACATAAAATCTTCACAAAGAGTCAGAAAATTGTTGCTGAGTGTACAAGATGGCTGACTTACTTTCGTAGTTTATACTTACCGACTCGAAACGGGGCCATCAGGAGCAGTGGGCAGCGAGGATAGGCAAACCCGCCCGCACGCGTGCATGCGGTAGCATAAGTACGAAAGAACGAGACGGAAGTCAGCCACCTGGTATGGCCAGTCCAGTCCAGCTCCATCTAATTGTGCATAAATTAGCAACATTTTCAAATACAAGTGGGTGAATGCAGTATGAACAAACACAAAATCAAGGAAAGGTCAAGGATGATTCCGTAACCTATCAGCACTCTGACTTTGAAAAAAATATTTTTTGTGTGCCCTCGGTCGGTAATTGCTCTATTCAGCTAGACGGGGTTTTCGAGGAAATCCTCCCCATTTCCCGTTTCATTCTTCTCTTCTTTCTTTTTTTTTTCTTTTCTATTTCTTTTTTCCTTTTGGCCTAGTGGCCATTTTGCTCTGGCCAGCCATTTATTTCTCCTGGCATGGGGTCCCTGGGGTTGAACACACACACTCTCTCTCTCTCTCTCTCTCTCTCTCTCTCTCTCTCTCTCTCACACACACACACACACACACACACACAGTCAGAGAAAGGACTTGGGAGGGTAGAGGCCACGGGGTCGGTGATGAGGGTGTTGGAGGAGGAGAGCGCGAGAGAGGAGTGGGGCTTAATGGTCGGGAATGAAGTAAGGGAAATAGATGAATGTGGTTGACATGCAAGTCCGTCGTTTATTTCACATTTCTTCCAAAATGTACTTACGCGTCCATCCCCTGCCGAGCCGAAGTGCAGCAGGACATCAAACAGTAGACTACCTGAATTTGTTGCACTTCTGCGAAATGCGCTAAGTTACACACATGTCAGGCGGTTTCATGGCTCGCCTGGCCTCGCCCGACTCGTGGCCGTGGTCAAGGTCTCGCTGCACTGCTGGTCCTGGCCTCGGTCCGGCCTCTGCCGCCGAGCTCCGGCCTCCGGTCCTTGACCATCGCAGCGGGTGTAAAGGCGAGGTCTTGTCGAGGCCAGCGGGCACCGGGCACCGGCCGGCCAGGCATTCACCGAGTGTAGAGAGGAGACCAGGAGAAGACTCGGTTGTTGACCTCGGATGCGCCGGCCGGGAGCGGTCGGGGGCGGGGCGGGGCGGGCATCTCGTGGCCGGGCGCCCGGACTCGGCCTGCCCCGCCCCGCGCCGCCTCGGCGGTCCTGCTTGCTTTGCAGCTTGCAGCATGCTTGCAGCTCGGAGCACCAAGTCCGTGTCGTGTGTGAAGCAGGTGGTCCCCCACCCCACCCTCCCCCAACAACGGCCTCTCTGCATATCTTATCCACACATACACGGGCATCTCCAAAGTTGATCTGACCAACACTTTTGGGTGTGCAGCCCACACTAGCTTAGCTTTAAAATGTCTGCCGGCCAGCAGTCTGGCTCAACTTCCCGTCGAGGGCCAGCGGAAAAAACAAACGTCCAAAGAGCCACGACACCGCTGAGGGCACATTACAACAGTGTTCATACGGCACAGCACAACACTTCTGCGAAGTAGCGAAGGGCGTCGAGTGAGCTCCACATGAGCTCCTGCGCCGAGCGCCCCGCGCCCCGCGCTCCGCCCGCTCTGACGCGTGCTCGCGAGCTGCAGCGGAAGCATTCTTGTGCCGCCCTGGGCCTCCGGGGCCAAGCGAGCAGGCCAGACCAGCTGATCGCGCACTTCCAGCCGTTCGGGGAGGCCGTGGCCGAGTGGAATGTCACCGCGCCACTCGACCACCAAAACTTTAAAATTTTTATTAGGCTTCCCTCTAGGCAAAGCTCGAGGGAAATAGTTGGGGTCTGAAGGCCGGCGCCGGCTCGGCGGACGGCAGGCGGACGGCATGGCGTCCCGATGGTTTCCTATTTTTATGGGTCGTATTGTCGTGTTTTTACGAGCCTAGCGCTCCGTAGGCTTGTTTAGTGATTAGGGCCCGTACGTAAAAATTTTCACGGATTTTTTTTTTTTTAGGGGGTAACCACATGATGATGGGGTTGTAAAGCGCTCCTCCACTTCCGCACGCCGCGTCGTCCGCTTGACCGCGTCGCAACAGCTGCCACCGCCGTCGCAGCGTAGGTTCGACTCTCCTTTCTTCCCGGGGAAAAAATTTGTAAAAAGGAGAGAGAAAAAAGTTTGAATCCCGTCAACGTCACTCTTTTGAGGACCATCGGGCAGGACCCAGGACAATAATGAGACATGTGTGTGGCAGGGCGTGGCCAGAGCCCCCCCCCCCCCTCTCTCTCTGTCTGGTCCAAGTTTTTCTGCCCTCGCTGCCGGCCGTCGCATTGTGCGAACAGCACAAGCTGCTTGCGCAGCATCAGCTGCGGTCTTTTTCTCTGCGGCAGTCCGAATGCAATCACGCATCTCCGCCCTGGACCTGAGAAGAGTGCGACTCAAATCCTCTGTCCGAGAGCAACCGCGCATCTCGAAGTCTCGATCGGTCCAGGCGGTCTGAAGACAGTGGCGGCAGGAAACCAATAACATGTAGTGTCTACGAACCGGGTGGCCGGTAGGGGAATGGTAGGCCTTAGGCATCCTGGAATTGTGCTGAGGAGGTCAGTCAATTTTATCGACCAAAGCCCTAATAGGTCACAAAAGCACAGCCACTATCACCTGCTACTCCTGGCCCCCGGCACGCTCTCGGGTCTCCTCCACCGTGAGAGGTCCTTCGCAGCACGATCAGTGCTCCTCTGAATCCTGGGTGCGAGCTGCTGTGTTCTGTGTGCCCGGGTCACCCGAGGTGGCACACACACGAACGCACATGCACGCACACACGCGCGCGCGCGCACACACACACACACACACACACACAGACACACAACGCAACAAGGGCAGGGCTCCAAGTTGATTGAGATATCTGGCTCCGGTGTGGGTCGTCCCGGTCCCCGGTCCTGGACCAGTGAGGCCCCCGGGTCGCACACGGACGGTAAGGCACGGCACGGCGGGGGGAGGGGGAGGAGCCGCGTGTCCCGCGCGTCCTGCTGCCTGCTCTTGTTGTTGTTATTGTTGTTGTTGTTCCCGACGTTGTTGTTGCTCGCATCAGCTGAGCGCTCGGCTCGCGGCGTGCGTGTCGCGACGCCGTCGAGACGGGTGCCTCGGTGCTTCCAAACGGGTCGGCGGAAGAGGGGTCGCGACAGCGTCGGAGGGGAGGAGGGGAGGGGTGGTAGAGGCCAGGGTTCGGAGGGCGAAGGGCGGCGCTGCGCGCAGTGGTAGTCGGACCCGGGACAAAGGCGAGGGGGGAAAGAGTTATGTTGTCCGGTGCGAGCGGTGTTGTGCCTTGCGGGGGCCTGGCGTGGCGGGGCGTGGCGGGGCGTGGCGGGGCGGGGCAGAGCCCGGGCGGGCGGACTTGTGGGGCGGACAGGCGGGCGCCGCCGTGGTTGTATTTTTGTGTGGGGGAGACGTACCTGGCAGACCTGGCAGCCCGAACGAACCAGGGGCAGGTTAGCCAGCCTGGGGCGAAGAGGAGAGCAGAGGGGGTTGGGAACGAACTCGCTCTCAAAGTCGAGTCGGCAGAGCAGCGGCCCGCGCGCCGACCACCTTGTCGTCTCACCCTGCTCGATAAGACCCCGCAAAAGTGTAGGCTGTTCCCCGCGCAGAAATGCCGCGGCCGCATCCACAGCGGCGCAAGCCCTTTGAGGGCTTCTGGCGCTGGGCTTGGCGAGGCTTTACGCAACAAGGAAGCCTGCCCCGCGGCTGTCCCTCCCTCCATTTTATTTATTTTTCCCCTCAGACCGCTTTTACAATGCCCTCTTCATTTTCACACATTTCCCTGACGGGGCCGCGGCCTGCCTGCCTGCCTCCCCCAGGCCGGGCCGGGCCGGGCCGGGCCGGGGGTGGTCGTGGAGGGGGATGAAGCCGAGCGGGAGGCTGCCGGAGCCGCGCTGTACTGCGAGGCGTGTGCAGCCGGCCCGGCGTGGCGGGGCACGCGGCAACGCCGCGGAGGGGTGGGGCAGAAGGGGGGTGCGCACCGTGTTGACGGTGGGAGCCGCGGGGGAGGGAGGGCGGGGGGGAGGGGAGAAGGGACGCGGAGGCGGCAACATCGCGCGCGAGGATGCGAGCCGAGCGGAGGCGGCCGGGGCCGTGCGCGGGGCGGCGGCCGCGGGCCGAGCCGAGCCCGGGCGCAGACCGGGCGGGCAGGCGGCCTGGGGCCGGGCAGACCGGGCTGCCGCCGCCGCGCCGCACTCCACACTCCATCTCTGCACTCTACACCGGCTTGGTCCCGGTTCGCCCGGTCCCAGCCGACAGCCGACACCCAGCACTCCACGTCCCCGGGTCGCCCTGCCCGCCCTGCCTGTTCTGGACACTCGCCTGGCGGCCGAGGAAGTCCACGCACGCGCGCCCTGGAGGACCACACAGTCCGTCTCGGGGGACGCGTCCTGGCCCCGTTCCCGGAGTGCGGGTGCTCACGCCTGCCGGGAGCTCCTTGCACTGAGTCCAGGAGTGCCCCGGGATCTTCTCCTCCTGGAGAGCTGTGGCACGCTCATGAGGGCAGCTTCGAAGACGGCGTTCTCGCGCCCCTAGAGGTCGCCGTGTCCCCCGCGGCGGGGCTGGCCGCGACGGCCCTCGGTCCCCACCAATAAGTCCCTTCCCCTGGGATGGCAATTTCCCACCTTGATTTCCAATCAGGCGCGCCGGATATTGGCTCAGCTCAGCGGTGAATCGGGCGGCGAAAGTAACGTCATTGCCCTCCAGCAGGGGCTCACAGGTGCTGGTTCACTACTGTCCCGGCCCTCAACGTTAAAGTTCTGACTTTGATTTTAATCTCTGCACCTGGGCTGCGACCTGCGCCACCTCAGAATGTTACCCCCGCCCCCCTTTTTCCCTGTCCTCTTTCAAACAGTCCCAGACCCGCCCCGCACACCGCAGGACACACAGTCGTATCTGAGGCCAGATCGCAACCGGAGATCGCCTCTGCTGCTGCTTGCTGCCTTCTGGTCGAGAGTCGTGCCGCAGCGCTCCGCAGCCCGGCCCGTATCTGCACACACACGACACCGGAAACTTCACTTGTGAGAATTAAAAATGGAAAAAAGGATAAGGGAGCCGTGGCCCCGCTTCCTTTCGTAAAAACGCGTTGGATCACATCAGCTGCATTACACAAATTCAGGGAGGCGAGTTGAGTAAATGGACCTACTTCGTGTCTGTTCAAGTATATTCTGCTGTGGACTATTACGGGAACTTGCCCGGCCCGGCCCACCACTGTACGCCGTAGAAAAGAAAAGTATTTTGATGGCTGTGTCTCTAGAGCGCCCTTCCCATCGAGCTGGCCTGGTTTCACGAGCCCTGCGATACCGCAAAACAGGATGTAAGCGAGAATGCAAATGATCGTTTGCGCACAAAAGAGAGGGAAGAATGCCGCTTCGTGCGAAAACACTAGGATTAGGTTCTCCCTCGCCCCTTCCCCTCCCCCCCCC
>NW_026267201.1:703063-703692 GCF_000697945.3 Frankliniella occidentalis
GGGGGGGGGGGGCAGGGCACCAGCAAGGGTGCCGGAGCGACAGGTGACATAACGGGCCACGCGGCCATCTGCCGTTTTCTTTGTCGTGACCGATACAAGAGAACGCTCTCCAATCTACTCCCCTGCAATCTCAACGGGAGAACCCGCGTCTTTAGCGTACTCAAAATGTTCAAAACACCATCGGTGTAGCTGAGAGCCCAAGTCTGGCACCAGGCCGGGGGGCCCCCAGGCTTGCGTCGGGTACCTTTACCGGCGGGTGCTTGCTTGGACGCCGCCCCACGCCTCAGCGGTAGGCCACCCAACGCACTTCGCGCTCGGCGCGCGCATGGGCCGCGGGGCCGCGGGCCGCGGGGCTCCCAAGCAGGCCGCGGCCGCGCTACAGGGGTGGGTCCCGTCGCTTCGCGTCACGTCGGATTGACCCGGAACTTTCCGGTGGCTTTATCCGCGTTACCTTTCCTCACGGCGTCCCTCCGATTCCTTGCAGGTGCGCAGGTGAACCTGCCCCTCTGCTGTCGTTATGACCCACGCGGAAGTTGAAGAAGTCGGGGCCCAGGCTCGGGCCGTGACCGCCCGCTTACGCCTGCCCCCTGTCACCCCGAGGAACCTCGCGGGCACCACCTCGCGCACCA
>NW_026267201.1:704456-707643 GCF_000697945.3 Frankliniella occidentalis
CTCTCTCTCTCTCTCTCTCTCTCTCTCTCTCTCTCTCTCCCTCTCCCATGGCTACGTTCGGGCTTGCGGATCGATGAGCTGCTGCCCCTAGATTCCATTTCACAGATCCATGAGAGCGTCGCTAGTCCTGTGGAGTCCTGGAGTTCCAGGCTCCAGGTTGGCGTGGCCACCTTCCAACCAGAGGTTCTGCGTGCTGCTGATATACTACAAGAGGCGCCACGTAGGCCCCGGATTCTTCAGGGCACACCTGCCTCCCTACCCACATAGGTCCTGCAATTAGGTCCTTGAACTTCAGTAAAGATTTTACAGTACCGTACTACAGTGATAACAAAAGTTTTCAAGTGCACATGGCATTGTTCAACGCCATGATGCATACGTTTAGTTGTTGGACTGGAAAATTGAGAGGTAAAAATGTGTTTCATAGTAAATAGCAATACTTTAAAGCTGCCATCCAGTAGTTGAACACTTGCAAGTACTCAACTTGACTAGTATGAGGGTATATCGGTGATCCAGGACCTTTCAGTCATGCCCTACTGCGGGAGTTTCTCTGCTAAATCCAAGGCGGACATTGCCAGTAGGCTACTTCCCTTGAGGCAAACCGAACCCAGAGAAAAAAAAACGGAAAAGCTTCCTGAACGGTTTCTTCTTCAACTCTGCTGATTGGTTGGTTGACTGTATCATAGCTCTCGAACCCGCTGCACTACTTGTGGCGAGTCCGAGAACTTCGACCAGTGTCGACCAAATAGTGAAGTGAAACCAACCAACCACTGTCAGACGGGGAGGAATTATACAGTTAAGTTCAGGAAGCATTGCTGTTTCTCCTCGGATCCGGTTATCTTCAAGTGAAACACCCTTTTGCCGCTGCATACCTCGCCGTGCTGGTTTTTGGACGTACCTCTTGCGTCTCGCCCCGCAGTCGCGCCCGCGCCACCCCCGCTGCGGGGGAGGGGGGGGGGGTAGGCTTGAGGCTAAGTCCACATGATCTTTCCTACATCGCTCCGGCAAATCCTCCCCTCTCACGCGGTGGTATCAGTACGCCCACCGGAGGCCCACCGGAGGAAGGGGCTCGTGGGCCCGGGGCCCGCGGGCCGGCCGGATAACATTGGCATGAATGAGAGAGGGGAGGTGGGGAGGGGAGGAGGGCGAGTGAGGCTGAGAGAGAAAGAAATAGGCTTGCGGCGGGGAGGGTGGCGCGACACGGAGGGTGGTTTTCGAAGGGTGGCCTGCCCGCTGGGAGGGAGAGGGGCTGAAAGTCCAATAGTATGGAGGGTGGGCAAAGGCAGGCAGCACGCGGGCCGCCCCTGCTCTGGCAAGGGACGAAGGGTGGCGGCGGGGCGACCGGGGCGAGAGCAGAGCAGAGCCCCCGGCAGGGCCGCCATAGTGGGTGAAAGATCTGAAGGGACACTCCCCTTCGTTCCCTCCCCCCTCTCACCCTCCCCTTTCCCCGCGCGCCCCGCCTCTGTTCCGCTCCGTGCCTTTTATGTAGAGTGCGTATTGCCCTCTGTGCGCGGGAGCTGCTCGCCAGGGGGCGCCACCCGCCACGGCCCCGTGCCGCTCTCCGGTGGGCGCCTGGCGCCCCGCACCCCTTCCACATGACACTCCGCGCGTGACGGCGCAACAGCGTGTGCTCTTAGGCCCCTCTCTCTCACTCTCTCTCTCGCACTCATGTAGAGGGGCGGGGCTGGGCGCGACCCGGCGCGGTTCAGGTGCACCAGTACACGCCGTCGTGGAGGGGGTGGGGGAGGTAGAAGCAGGCCCGGACTGGGGGGTATTTGGCCCCCACGGCAGCTCTGGCCAGTGGCCCCCCTCCTGGGGGGGGGGGGCATTTTTACAAATAAAAAAAATCTGCCCTGGTTTTGAAGGTTTCCCATAGTTGTGGCAACCATGGGTCCCCTCGTCCCTTGTGCGTCAGGACGTTGCTGGGCAGCTGTGCAGCTGTCTGCCCTTCCCCCGAGCCCTCGCAGCCACGCTTCGCGTGGCCACATAGCCACGCTTCGCGTGGCCCCCGGCCCCCATTGGCCCGTGGCCCACACGGATTTTTGCCGTTCCCCGCCCGGGCCAGTCCGGGCCTGGGTAGAAGGGGGGGTCGTTTCGCCCTCGGTAACGGGGCTAGTGGTGGGTGGACCCGTTCTATGGATGACATGTTGTCCGGGCGCGATACGGAGCAGAAGGGCAGAACCACACGACCCCCCAGATGGCACCTGGAGCTGAAACCCATCTGCCGTGGGAAACGAATGATGTCCTGGCTTGGCAGCGCATGACTCCTCAGATGGCACATCGGTGTGGAGGTGGAACCTGGTGGAAACCCATCTGCTGTGGGAGAAATAGTGTATTGGCCGCAGATGACCGCACATGACTCCTCAGATGGCACGTAGCCCTGGGAGGTGGAATCGTGGAACCTGCCGTGGGAGACATGATGTCTCTCTTGGCGTCACATATGACCCCTCAGATGGCACGCCGCCCTGGAGGTGGAACCCATCTGCCGAGGGGGACATGTGTCTTGACGGCACGACAAGACATGACTCCCGTGGAGGTGGGGCCCATGTGGAACCCATCGCCATCGGACGCGTCGGACGCCCTGCTGCCTGCCTCCGCCTATAAACTTCTCGGACCTCTTTTCATGCATCAGCTGGTCGGAATGAGAACCGAGTGGTGCGGCCCGCCGGTACGGGGCGGACTCTCCGGCCGGCTGAGCCAGCCGGGCCTCAGGTTACCTTTCCTCATTTTTCGATTCTCGCTCCCTCCTCCTCCTCCTCCTCCTCCTCCTCCTTGTCGGCGAGTGAACACACAGAAAAGAAAATACCCCTTGCTGGGTTTCTCATCCTGGCTCGGGACCCTTTTCACAGGACTTCTGTTGGCTGTAAAGGGCGAGCCTTGAGGTTTAGAAATCTAATTATATTACCCCAAGGTATTTCATATTGAAAGTGGCCCATTCACCCCCTGCGTCCACCCCTTTCCCTTTCGCCCTATCTTTCCTCCCTAACTTCGTCGTGTGCGGTGCGGTGCCGTGCCGTGATCCGGTAAATACACTACGGGTTCTGGTGGTCTTGCGCGTTTCGGGGTGTAGAGCTGCAAGTTGCGTTCCAGTCGATGCTGCCGTTGGCGGTGCTGCTGCAGCCCTCTCCACTCCATCATCCCATCTCCACGCCCCGCCACGCCCCCTCCGGCCGCCCTGCCTCGAGCCCTC
>NW_026267201.1:708214-710524 GCF_000697945.3 Frankliniella occidentalis
TACACCATATGAATGCACTTACAAGGCACTATCCGACCCTTTGGTAAAACTTCGCGTGACCCACGGTGTGGGTCACGCCGCCCCCTGGGACAGTCGAGCGTGACCCACGGTGTGGGTCACGGCAGAAAATGCTCTCCTCATTCTAAAAAACCTATTACGAGATGTATTGAGCCATTGATATCTTATTCGCCTCGACTTGCCATGCGTGGTGTTCGCGAGCGCGCGAGCAAGATGACCTCCAGAGGGGACCCGGAGACAATCCCGTGCAAGGTGCAAAAGGTGCTACCAGGCTCTTCGAAAGAGCGGCAAGAGCCGGAAATATGCGCAGGTCCACGCCAAAAAGGTAACGAGGTGCAGCCAGTGCTTCAAACAAAACAACACAGAAAAGGTTAACCTTTTCTGTGTTTTGAGTGTTTCAGAGCTCTTCATCACACTTTCTCCTGCATACTTGCCAAGTACACACTACATACATGTAGGTATGCAGAATATTCTGCATTCAAGTACACACATGGGTTTTCTGAGTACTGATTGGAAAACTCGTTTTAAGGTGCCTAGAAGTATTTGAAGCGTGACCCACGGTGTGGGTCACACTCGACTGTCCCAGGGGCCGGTGTGACCCACACGGTGGGTCACGCCAAATCGGCGCAGCTCGGGGCGATGACGACCTGAGGTTCCCCACATGCCCTACACGTCATCCTGATGTTTTAGTAGTTCTGACCCAAACCTCCGCGTAGCTGCAGGGAGGACAAAAAAAAACTTATTGCGACCCACGGTTAGGGTCACGACGCACTGTGGGACAAAAAACGGTGACCCACGGTGTGGGTCACGACGCACTGAACGTGTTAATCACCTCAGAATCAAAATTCTAAACCTTTTCGATATCTTTTGCTGCAACCCCATGTACTGTAGTGACTGTGGGCCATATCGCGTTAAATTGATATTCGATGCCGTGCACACTGATGAACCATGTGTGCAACCGGAAAACACTACTCGTCCTAGAGCAGCACATCTCCATGTTTTGCACTTGCAAAAGTGCTGCTCAACGCCGTGTAGTTTGGAAAGAGCGGCTGCTTTCCATCATCTAATGTTAGCGGGTCCACCCTGCGTGTGTGGAATCGCCCGTCTCGCGTCCCGTCCCGTATGACGCGCACCTCCGGCACCTTTTGTCACAAACGAAAAGCTCTCTCTCTCTCTCTCTCTCCGTCTCCCTCTCCGCGAATCCCCCCCCCCTTTTGCTCTTCGGTTTTTGGCACGCGCAAATATTCTCCCCTTTGTGTCCCTCCCTCCCTTCCCCGCGGCTCGCTGCGCCAGCGCTGCGCGGGACGGCTCGTCACCCGCCACCCTTATCCCCGACAGGCGCGCTGCTCGAGCGGCAGCAGCCCCGCGAGCGAACGATAGCGAACGGCAACGACGACCGGCCCGACCGTACCGTACGTACCGTGATGTGCGAAATCGCGCGAAACCTGGCGAAAAGATTTCGCAAAGCAGTGAGAACGCGCTGCTTTATGCGACACAAATAAATGGCAACCTTCATGTCGTAGAAGGCTCCGACGACCCCCGTCCCAGCGATCGGTGGAGCAGATATCGGCGCATGGGTGTGCTTTCCTTATCAAAGGTCAACTTTACACAAGGGTCAGGTTTTCTGAGACCCTTTTTTCTAGCGCATAGATAAATGTCTCTATAATCTAGCAGCTGAAGGGACAGCCGCGAAAAGAGCTGTTGTAAATTCACAAACTCCTTCACCGTTGGTCAGAAGTTTTAGCATGCAATATAGATGTGTTTTCGCACCCATTCGCCTGATTGAGCTGACATGAGTTGTCGGGACGATCCGATGCCAAATTTTGAGACCACTGGACGATCTGTAAGAGTCGTGAAAGGACGTTTAATTACGAGGTGCCGTAACTTTCGCTTCGGACTGGTGTTTGTATAATGGGCCCCTTCTTTTGGGTCGTTTTGGGTGTTATACTGTACCGCACGCAGGCGTGCGGGCGGGCTTGCCTACCGTCGCTCACAGTGGCGCCTATCGCGCCGAGCGAGTAGGCAACTCACCTACACGGCTGCATTTTGTAGGAAAAATGGGGACCTATGGGATCCTAAGTATATTTACATCAAAGACCAATGTCCAAAAGGATGTCACTAGATTGTTAGCACAAAAATTCCCTGGCATACACAGAAAAAAAAAAAATACATTACTGCTAAGGACATGATGGTCATCAAGGCCTGTTGCTGGATCAAGAACATTTTTGTTGCTAACCGTGCGACACTGTCCCTCATTCTACGACCGACTGTTCTTGAGCCAGCTACATTGTC